>NC_133330.1:41687252-41987252 GCF_042186555.1 Aquarana catesbeiana
AACTCCCACTTGCACTAGAAGAATATGGGAAGGATTGGAGGAAAAAGATATCTACTAAGGAAGGAGACAGCAGCACAACACATGTTATTGTTCATAAGTAATGCCCCTTTGTTGTTGTTTTTTTTTTTTTTTTTTTGTAAACCTAAGCTTTACTCCAAAAAAGGACAGTACACAGTTGCACTGTGTTTATGGTTAATGTTTATCTAAACCAAAAACCAAAAATATAATCCTGCAAATAACACACTTCCTGTCCCTGAGAGGCTATGTCCACTCTATGGAAGGAGGCATTGTTGTCACCTTAGGCCGCTCCACCTACATGGACTGCAAACACGTCTGTATCTCTTAAGCTCCAATCTCCTCTTCGGTGCCATCCCTTGCAATTTTTCCTTCAAGGCTGGGTTCACACTGCTTTGTGGAGCGGCTCACAGCAGGGGTCTGGTGCGTCCCTGTTCACCATTTCAGGCCCAATTTCTGTCCGAATTTTTGCCTGAATTCAGACCTGGAACAGACCAGAAAATGCACAGGACTCCTGTGCAAGTCGCTCCGAAGCCGCTCTGGAGATGGGTGAATTGGCTCTATTGAGAGCCGGTCACAATCTCCTGACATGCAAACCGGATGTGGGGAAATCCGCATCCAATTCGTAGTAGTGTGAACCCAGCCTTAGTTACTAGATGCCATCAGTTTTTTTGGGTTGAGTGCTGCCCAGCCTCCTTCAACCTGGACTTGCTCACCTCCTGGTGGAGTGATCCTGAGGACCGCGACTTAGTCTCAACATGCAGAAAACCCATCTCCAACATCAGGAGCTCTAGTGAACACAAGTTAGTGCTTAGACTCCGCTTCCTTTTCTTGGATGAGCCCATGTCAACCCCCCCATGACTCTTACGTTTCTTTGTTTCCTGGGACTGTTAAGGCAAGATAGGTTAATTTTGACAAAAATAAATAATGTGTAGTAATAATAATAATAATAATAATGTATTATAATTTAATACATAGTACACTATCTCTAGGCAATACATAGTTTAGGTAAAGTAATACCTTATGTCTGCCTTTTTGAAAAAGAAAGTAACACAGGATGTTGAACTTGCAACACGAAATTACCATATTTATCAGCGTATAACACACACCCTCTTCCCCTGAAAATAGGGGGCATATCACGGGTGCTTGTTATACGCTGATAGTTTACCTCGGAGGGGAAGAAGGGGGTCGAGCGCCGCTGGAATTCACTGAGCCGCAATCTCCTGTTTACTCGGCTCTCACTCAGCTCTGACGTCACACACACACACACAGTCCCGCCTCCGCCACCGGCTTTGGACCAGTGTTCTGTCTATCACAGGAGCTGGTCCAATGCCGATAGGGGAGGCGGGACTGTGTATGTGATTGCCGACTAAAGACCGAGTAAACAGGAGATGACGGCTCAGTGATTTCATGCACTGCATTGATGAGAGATGGTGAGGTTACAGATGGGCATTAATCAGGCAGCTGCATTGATGGGAGATGGGCTGCAGATGGGTGCAGATCAGGCTGCAGATGGGCGCAGATCAGGGCGCAGATCAGGCTGCATTGAGGCTGCAGATGGGCGCAGATCAGGCTGCATTGAAGCTGCAGATGGGCACAGATCAGGCTGCATTGAAGCTGCAGGTGGGCACAGATCAGGCTGCATTGAAGCTGCAGGTGGGCACAGATCAGGCTGCATTGAAGCTGCAGATGGGCACAGATCAGGCTTCATTGAAGCTGCAGATGGGCACAAATCAGGCTGCATTGATGGGCACTGACCATTATTTTGTTTCAAAGTGGTTTATGTAAAAAAAAAAATTCCTGAAACTTCCCTCTTAAATTGAAGGTGCTTGTTATCCGCCGATAAATGCAGTAAGTTTGTCTCTATCAACTTCCTGCTTTTATGGTCTCCAGAGAACATACTAGCCATTGCACACAGTGTACAACCTCCAGTCAATGTGACTGCTTGTCATGCCAGTCCTCTGGCCTCATTTTGTTTTCAGAATCACTGACCGGAAAAAAGCGCGATTAACCGAGATTAAAAGGAAATTATCGTTTTGTTTTTTTTTTTAATGAGTGCAAATTAGGAGTTTTGAGTGCAGTCTATGCCACCATTTTTTTTGTCGCATACACATTTTGAAATGTTTACTCTTCTACTGTATAATATAACTACCTGTTGATCTTGTCAGAAATTCGTAGCCGTCCTGTGTTCACTTCCAGTGTTATCTCAAAATGATTTAGCCCTTCCTGTTCTCTATGCTGCGGATAGGAAGACGATGGGAGTGGTTGAGTAATTTAGCAAATGATAATGGCCAATATTGACACCACTCAGGCCAGAAAAAAATGCTTTGTTTTATCAGCCTGAATTCCAGATATGGATATTTTTTCATAAATGCATTAGTCCAGCTTGAACCAAAGAATGTATGTGTGTGCAATGGTCGATCCCTGCGGAAGCTGGAAATTGCTGTAGTAGGCACCACTACTACAATGATTGTCACTAGCTTACAGTCCTCTTTTTATTTTCCCTTGGCGTACACTTTAAAAACAAGCACTTAAAAAGTTAATATGTACTGCCTGCACCTTGGGCCTTTGCATAAACCAGTGAGCTGGCTTAAGGATCTTCAGCCTCTGAAACAGTTCTTGCAGTATGGCATGGCTTATTCCCCACCAGCCCCTACAGGACACAGTAGAGTTGCACTAAAAACCGGTAAAATCAGACACAGGGAAATAATTTATTTGAGTGAGCTTAATATACTTATGCCCCGTACACACGATCGCACATTCCGACAACAAAATCCATGTTTTTTTTCCAACGGATGTTGGCTCAAACTTGTCTTGCATACACACGGTCACACAAATCTTGTTGGAAATTCCGAACGTCAAGAAAGTGGTGACGTACAACATGTACGACAAGCCGAGAAAAATGAAGTTCAATAGCCAGTGCGGCTTTTCTGCTTGATTCCGAGCATGCGTGGAACTTTGTGCGGCGGAATTGTGTGCACACGATCGGAATTTACGAGAATGGATTTTGTTGTCGGAAAATTTGAGATCCAGATCTCAAATTTTGTGTGACAGAAAAGCCGATGGAAAATGTCCGATGGAGCCTAAACACGGTCGAAATTTCCGACAACAAGCTCCCATCGAACATTTTCCGTCGGAAAATCCGACCGTGTGTATGGGGCATTAGAGAAGGAAGCATAAAGCACAACTGTAGTGTAGCACTGCAAAACAGGAAGCAGAGCCTGAGCATGTAATAAGCAATATGGCCGTTCCTCTGTATATAAAAAAAAAGGACAAAGTATAAATAAAAAAGTTTCAAATCATTAAATATTAACATACATACTATTGATAAAGATCATTTACCTCAATCTTAAGCTTACATTTGAACTGAGTACATATTTCCTTTAAGACAAATCCATTTTTTTAAACTTTATGATTAGTTTGGAAGCATCATTAAGGGGACAAAGTAGACATCTGATAAGGAGGTAAATGCCTGTAATCCTAGGTGTAGCGTATTTAAGACCAAAGTCTAATGTAGCATATAGAAAATCAGTGTAGCATCCTTCTGGACAGCTAGATGTCAAAGAACATTTCAGTAAAGAGTTCCCAAAAATGGCCTTTTACAGTGAGAAGGGGAAATATTTAAACAAGTAAATAATAAGTAAAGCTCGGTATACACTATAAAGGAAATCTGAGGAATGATTGTCCGGTTTTCCTCAATGTTTCACAGCAGGTCGAAACCAAGGATAGTACTAATTGTACAAAAAATTTCAAGGCTTTTTTTTTGTTGTTTCTGATCGTGCGCAATTTTTCTCGTATGAAAACAGTACAAATTAAACGAAAATCGTTTCTTCTGTTCACGTAGGAGAACAATTTTGGGGTTTGTCCTTTTAGAAATTTTTGTTTGAAAGGTCTGAATCAGATATCTAAATTTGTGTACACGCTATATGAAAATAAAACGATCGTGCCTTGTACGGAATTTTTCTTCAAATTTTTCTCATAGTGTGTACCCGATTTGGGAAATATTCCATAAAGCACTGTCTTCTTAAGACCCCACTGACATCTCAGACTTACAGCAACCCTTTTTGTGTCAAAACCCCTAATGATCTTGGAATCTGCATGACACTAACAGTAAGTGAGATGAAGCAGAGTTTCAAAATGTCAGCATTTATCTGTAGTTCCTTCTCCTCCTTTTCTTGGCTAGTGAAAGATCTGAGCCATACAAAAAAAATCTGAAACCCTGCACCCACTGCCATCGTTCATGCACAAATGAGCTCTACACCTATCTGTAAACCACTAGATGGCACAGTGCCAGTGCCGGGACAAGGTCATCTAGAACCCAGGGCAAACATGCCATATTTTGAGACAAAGTTGGTGACGAAGCTCAGGGCAGATTTGGAGATGGCTGTGAATGATATTGTTAATCATTTGAATTGTATTTGTTAGGTGATTGGAAGCAAGTGGAGGGATTGGCAGAGATGGGTGGTGGACACTAAACGTCTGATAAGGTGCCATTTGGGTGCAGCATTCATGATGGACTGAACGGGAGTAGTCTATGCAGAGGTAGGTCAATAAGGAGGTAGTTGCAGTAGTCTAGGCACGAGATAGTGATGGTGTGAATTAGAGGTTTGGTGGTGATTTAATGGTGGATTATGGTAATATTTAGAAGTTGAAGACGGTTTGGACAGTAATTGGGTTTGTAGCTTGAAGGAGAGGTCAGAATCCAGGATTATATCTAGCACTGTGGCATGAAGGATAACTGATAGCTATGTGTCTTGATGGAAAAGTCATGACACGGGAAATGGGGGTAAGGAGATATTAAGTGGTGTGACATCAATACTGATGTGTCAGTCAATACATTAGGAATAAAAGATATGGTGACATGTGCATGTGTTGGAGATATGAACTACATGTTTTTTTTTGTTTGTTTTTTTGCCCACATGTGCACTTAAAGTACTTTTTATAAAATAATGAAGGAAAAAAAAAACATTATTTAAAATAAAAGCAAAAGTACTGAAAGTGTCTCTTTGAAAAGTGAACCATTCCCTTTGAAGCTAATAAAGAGAATGTGTAATATGCTGTCTATAAGGCAGAATTCCCATGGGACACGAGCGGTTAAAAATAATTCTTCTTCTATTGGCCCGAGACGGCAATGTACATAACACTCCACGCTAAGCTGCTTTTGTTTATTTGAAAGCTTAAAATGACTTTTCTGCATTCTCTTTTCTCCCCAAACAAAACCCTGTTTTATGAAGGGACATTTGGAAGGAAAGACTGTTTTGAGAGGCCTGTTAAAACAAGCAAACATAATTAGCAGAGAAGTCAGTGCTGACACCAACACCATTAGATGTAAAAAAAAAAAATTCCATTTCACTGCAATGTTATTGTTGATTTTCACATACAGATCCTAATATGGTTACCTCCTTGTCAAAGCCTCAGTCCCATGGGCTCAGGGGCTCCCTGTGGGAGAGTGAGTCAGTCTCTGGCAGTACAAACACAAACTTCAAAGTGTACCTGTTGTACCGATGGCCTGTGGCCATATTTCAGTCTGCAAAAAAGTTTGAGAGAATGGAAGCTATCAGTCCACCAGTCACTGTGCCATCTAGCTCCATGTCATAGTAACAGCTAACTGTGCTGAAGAGTACCTGTCTCCTACAGTTAGTCAAGAAAGCCAACAAAATGGCTTCTATCATGATGTTTAAGTACGTATAGTACTGCAGTAGCCATCACAGAATAAAAGTGTAAAGAATTCTTCCTCTTTGTTAAAGAAGATCTTTTATTTACATTTTTTACATTTTATGCCCTATGGGACAAAGTACCTGTAGTACTTTGTCCCATGTTACTAAGTGTTTTCTAACCCTAGATATGAGGTCCAAGCCGTCCCCCTGCTATGCCCAATCCAACAACAGCTATGAAGGAGATGGCTGATTCATAGATCCAGTTTGTCTCAACTGTAAATGCTTTCTTGAGGCAAGCAACGGCAAAAAGAAAACAGAGGCTGACACATCCTCCCACACTCTGCATTCCTCTTACCATTTCTTGTCTCAGGAAAGTGCTCAAAGCCAAGATAACCGCAGCTATGAATCAGCCGTCTCCTTTATAACTGTTGTTGGATTAGCCATAGCAAGAGGAGAGGTGAGCAAATCGGACCTCATGACTAGGGTTAGAAAGCACTTAGAAATGTGGGACAAAGTGCTACGTGTATAGAGAAAAAGCGCAGAGCTTAAAATAAACAACAACATGATAGATGTTAAGAGTCCAAAAATTGAGTACTTTGCCCTTTAGGGAACAGAAGTGTAAAATAAAAAAAAATGCGACAGGTCCTTATTGACAATTGAGTGTTTTATGGCTCCATTGACAAAGCTCAACAGCATCCAGATAAAGAATCCCATTATTCTCAAAGGGCTTGTTCACACCTGCGTATTGTGTTGCAAGTCACCTGTCACATTAAGCTTAAAGTACGTGAGCTTTTTCGGGGCAGAATTGCACATTGTTTGCCCCATAAATTTTAACTTGGAGTGCCTCAAAAACGCATATTTGTACATGTTTTTTAGGCACTCCTATTTGAACAAAAATGCACAATTCTGCTCCTATACTACAAATTGCACATACAAACACACAATGGAAAAAAATTCTCTAAATCTCACTCAAGCGTGAATGGGATAGTCACCAGTTTTATATCCCTGTGTCATCAAGCTGTAAGAGTATCTTCATGTGCGCTTAAGGTATTTTAAAATTACCTCTCAATCAATATTATCATATATCATTTTAGCATACCTTAAAGCATACGTAAACCAAAGTTCTAAAATTTTGTAAAAACTTAATCCAGTTATCATAAAGCAAAAAAGTTAACTTATTGTTCCTTACTTGAGTTGGCCAAACCCTTCTTCCTTTGTGTCTCAGATGCTTTCTTTCCCCAGACACTGCAGCTCACAGTGGGAGGGTTTAAGCAGCAAAGTCAGTTCTGCCGATACATAAAGCAGAGGGCCAAACAAGAGAAATCTAAGCATGCGTGGCTACCCTAAGTAAATCTGGCAGGGCTAATGGAATATAACCAATCATAATGGACAAGAAATAACCGCAGTCAGTAAAAATTGTAGTGCCCCCCCCCCCCCACACACACACACTTTTGGTAGTAAGTGGAGAAATGCCTGCTTACTATGATGCTCATTATAAAAGTACCCCATAACAGTTCTGGTCAGTGAAATGACCTCTTACATTAGTGCTCAGTGTAGAGCCATCTTACATTGGTGGTCAATTAAATAACCCCTTACAATGATAATCAGTGGAGAAGGACATTCTTAGACTTGTGGGAGAAAGCCCCAATTACATTGGGTCTCATTGGGAGAGTAAGTGAAGAATGGGCCCATTACATGGATGCTCAGTTGGAAGAATGCTCCTTACATTGGTGGCCGGTGGCATAATATGGTCCTTAAATTAGTGGTCGGTGGGAAGAGTGCTCCTTACATTGGTGATTAGTTTTAGAATGTTTCCCTTACAGGTAGCTAAAAGGATCTCTAGTGTTAGTAGTCACTTATCTGAAATTTAGAACCAATCATTGCTCAAGGAACCACTAGTAACTTCTGGAGTTTCACAGAACCCTGGTTGAGAAAAGGTACTTTAGGCAATAGTTAGCATGTAGTTACAACTTATGTGTTTAGATCTTTTAATTTAAAAACGGGATACACTGTGTCCCACCCAATTAGGAATTTCTCTGGACAGGATAATGCAATGGAACATAGTACTTTTATAGGATTCCTCTACTGTCCCAAATTTCTAATTGCAGACATCAAGGAGAATATGGCTTGACTCCAGCATGGACAGTTTTGGGTGGATTTGCTTACGCAACTCAAGTGAAGCGCATCAATGTCACTAATATTCTATGCAAATGGCCACTAAATAGTTGAAAGCAGTAAACTATGATATGATAGTGATACCATTATATGTATAGTGATGAGAGGAAATTTGTTATGCTAGATACTCAGTTTATTTGTTTTAGTTGTGTTAATGTTACAATAAAACACAGGTGTTTTTTTTTACAAATATGTGTGTTTGTGTTGGTGCCTTAAAAGTCCCATACAACCACTATAGATTTGTATCCTTTGGATGTATATCTCAATATATTATGTGTACAGAGGGAGAGTGGGTAGGGTGCACATTTCCACATGGAACCCGGAATGTGATTTTTTTTCACTGTACGTAAGCAACCCTAATGAACTTGTGCTTTGTCCAAGCAGCGCAAAGCAACATGTTCCCCTAACATCCCTCTTTCCCAGCAGCACATACTCACCTTCCCTTTGTTTATGCTCCCTGCTGATTGGGGAGCTCTAACTCTATTTTCATAGTGGGAGGGGGGGGGGGGGCGTGATTGACATCCCCGGAGAGACCCCTGCTTCCATACAGAGAGCAAGAGTCCATCTACAGACTGCTGGCAGAGGACAGGCTTTTCTATTTCTACTCAGGCTGTGGCTGCTTTCTAAAGAAAACCAACTGTGAGGATTTGCATACTTTGTTTTGATTCACCTGAAATGTATTAGCTGATTTAAACTGACAGTTTAGTTGTGCTTTAGGTAAAATAAATAACACAACAGACAATAGAAAAAACTGCATTTTTTAAGCAGGATAATTGATGTTTGAACGTCATATTTTTTTATTTATTTTTTGCTATCTTGTGATAAACAAATGGCTGCATGGTATAACACACACTTTGGTATTAAAAGGCACGGTTTTGTGTATGCTGCATTTAAATTCCCTGGTACATAAAATCTTTGGTGTTCATGAAACGATTGTTTACAGAAGACTTGGTACAAATTAGGAATCAGCCACAAGTATGACAAGAACTGTCTTATGAGCATCCTAGTAAAAAATTAAAGGTTAGAATTGTGACTCCCAGTTCCTAAATCAACCAAACCATGGCCAGAACGGTGGCAGCTCACAGGCAAGTGTCAAGTCATTTCCACCAGTGGACCTCTGCTTTAAAAAGGACTTTTCTGTGGAAGCTGTGCCAAAATAAGCAACCTATTTTGCCTGTGGTCTCCCTGCACCTGATCTATTCCCCATTGCTGACTTACATTGCCGCCATCTGCACTGTGTCTTTGTGTGGAGGTGGCCATATTAGTAGAGGGACAGGGCTTTGCTTCTTAATGTCAGAGCTGCCCCCCAATGAGTGGTGGTTAGCACAGATCCACAGTAAGGATGAGCTCCGGCGTGTTTGCACAGCCCATGTGCAGAGCCCGCCAGGAAGTCTGCGCTGCGCTAATCACAGGCAGTGAGACATTGTCCCGATGCGCGGCTGCAGAGATCGGGGAATGTCTCACTGGCTGTGATTAGCGCAGCGCCGACTTCCTGGCGGGCTCTGCACGTGAAGCAGAAGCAGGTAGATCCTAGCGCTCCTGTTTCTTAGGTACAGCTTCCACTCCAGCTAGTAGAACAGTGAATAGTGTTAGTTAGTAGTTAGTAGTGACATTACCAAATCTCACTCTAAATATTATGAGACTTTTATTTAGAGGTGAAAGTGCCTTAGCCAAGTGGTTCCCAACCTTTTTTTTACTTGTATTCCTCTTGGCAGCCCATTTCCATAAACCGCATCTCTCAGTAGGGATAAGACAGAGTAGAGAGCAGAGTTAAAGCAGTACATGTAGAGCACTGACCTGAATGGTGGGTATGGTCAATGTGTGCTAACAGTGGGAGCTTTAAGTGGGAGAAAAAAATGCTGTGTTTTAGTGCCTCCTGGAGAGTATAGTGAAGGAGGTTGATGCTGTAGAGTGAAGTGGGTCTCATCTAATGAAAGCAACTTAGTGGACTGGTGAGGCCCTGAGGAAGGGTAGGCCGGGCCAGCCCTGGTGTGATAGCAATAGGGCCAGGACTCTTATGCAGGCCTTAATTAATTGTGCCTGCATAGTTCTGCACATGCCCCCCTCCCAGGCTTTCCCTGACTGTGGTTACAAACAGGCATTTTCTGCCATTATCAGTTTATCACATTGTTTGGGTACACCTAAAAATCCTTGTTCGCACCCCTGTGGGTAGATGTGCTCCAGGTTGAGAACCACTGCCTACGGCTGGCTATACATTATACAATTTTTTTGTATAATTTTCCTTTAGATTTACCAGAGCCATATAATATGATGTCAAAACAAATCACTTTCAATGTATATGCTACCAGGCAGGCCCATGCATAACATAGTTGACTCTAAAGAGCATTGAATAAGAAAATTGTATAAAGCTCTAAATGATCTTGTAGATGAACATCTACAAGGCTCCATGCCTTCAGGTGTTAAGGCTGGTACACATGGGCCGAATATTGACCCGTTCAACAGAAACCAGCCAACATTCGGCCAGTGTGTACAGCAGCCTGTCCAACAGAGGCCAGCCTAACATCCATCCGGCTTCTGTCGAATGGGCATGCTGGAAAACCAGCAGCTGACTGCCACCTGATTAGTAGCCAATGGCTGCAAGCGCTGACCATTGTGTTCTGGCGGGGAAGTCCACCTGTCAGAACACAATGGCTCAGTGGGGGGATCTTTGTATTAACGTTACATACAGTGAGCTCCTTAAGCCCCGTGAAGACGGGCCGAATGCCGGCCGACATCCGTCGGTACAAAAAAAATCTGACATTCGGCCCGTGTGTATGCCAAGCGGTCCGAGCATGCTGGAAAACCAGCAGCCGACTAGCTCCCGATCAGCGCACTCAGCCAATGGCATCCCCCTGTCAGAACACAACAACGTAGCGGGGGAGATCGCTGTACTAACATTGGATTGTTAGTACAGCGGCTCCGACCGGAGAGGACAGGTTTTTTTTTTTTTTTTTTCGTTCAACCCACAGAATAAAACAAATAATGTGTACCAGGCTTAAGTTATTTTTTCGTTCAGCCCGCTGGGTTGAACGAAAAAAAAAAAAAAAATACCTGTGTGTACCAAACTTTAATAGCGACGTCTAATGGCTTCTGATCCTTTTTTGGCATTGAACAATCAAATCAATGCAGGCAATTTACTGTTAATGTGTAATTAGATAATCACTTTTAAAATTTGATTGATCAAACAAGTGGGTTGATTAGTCCATGGAAATTTAAAATACCATATGAGCTGCATTTATGTAGGATATATATATATTTATATTTAGCTCTTGGGGTTTTTTTCTTTCCGGACTCTGGGGGGCAGCTGTGATTTGATCCCTGTCTTCTCTGAGCCCCTGAATGTCACAAATACACACACACACACACACACACCCCTCGCACTTGTATATGCTGATTTAGGGAGGGTTACTTATTCTAGTGTAAACAGTTCAGTAAATACTCTGCGATACCCTTTGTCAGCAGCCAGAGTTTTCTTTACATGTCTGGCCGCTGTGTAACTTGTCTGCTGATGCCTCTGTCTCACCCTTCTTCTCTGCATGCGTTCCAAAATCAGCACTAGACCCGGGATTGCCACTCAGTGTCTGCAAGATTTGGGAGAGGAAAAAAAAAAAATTAATAAAGGTAGGTGATCTTAGGGACAATGGTGGGGAGCTTGTGCTTAGAGGATTGAATTTCTCCTGGCTCACTGAAACAGCTTGGGAGGAAAAAAGAATAATAAAAAAAAAAAAAAAAAAAACTTGGCTGACTTAGAAAGAACTTGCAAAGCTTCTGTTAGAAGTTCAGTGTGTAACAATTCAGAAAATAATTTGGGGTTTTTCACTTATTTGTCTCTTTTGTCCCTCCAGCCTGTTGTGTTCCAGAGCTTTGCAACAATACTACTTTCACTATCCCCCTTCCTGTATTTTCTTTAACTCCTTCAGTTTCCCCCGTGCACATGTGATCCTTTGCAAGATGTTTAATCTGGCACTTGTTAGGACGTGCATGCTGCTTTGCAGCCTTTCATGTTGCTAATTGGGCCGGGGAACTTGCTTCTGTTCTGCCCGCCATGTGCGTATGACCGCTTGGTTGCAACAATCGCAAGTTCAGTTACCTTGGAAGCTTCTTGCTGTTGTTTTATTGCCTCACGTCGGTGACGAAACTCTACCTTCTGCAGGATGTTGAGCTTGTTTTGTTTGTGTGCTTTGTAATTTTATATATTATTTAAATAGTATATTAGCCGTACATTAATGAATATGATACTCTTTAGATGTGATTGAAAACCTGATATTTGCTGTTATCTCTTTAATTGCTAGTGTGATAGTAAACAAGCTGGAGCAATATGCAAACCTTCACCTGTCGTGGAGCAACACCTCCCAGCATACTGTTCCAGACATCTTATAGTTCTGCAGCAGCCGCAAAGCTCCACATTCTTCCAAAGCATTCTACAGCCATATCAGTAGCGTGCAAATCAGGAACATTTGTGTATTTTTTTTTTTTATCTAATGTTTTATTTATTTTTCCAGTTTTTTTTTTTTTTTTTTTTTTTTTTTTAGCTATTTTGTGGTTTAGGATTTTTAAAGCTTTTAAAAAATCCCAATCAGCTGATATGCAGAATTAAAAATTCAAGGGGATTTAGGTAAAATCCTGACCAAAGCTGTTGGAAGCAGAGGAAGACCTTTAAAAATGGAGACTGTTTGCATTGCACATGCACTGGGAAATGTAGACTCAAAACCCACATTGAGGATTCTGCTTTTTGGGCAACCTTTTAGTTAGCGCAGCACTTCAGGCATTTTCTTGCACTAAAAGAGAAGACATTGGGGTTGATTTACTAAAACTAGAGAGTTTTTTTTTTTTTTTTTTGGCAAAGCTTAATTGAACAAGCTGAAGTTAGAAGCTGATTGGCTACCATGAACAGCTGCACCAGATTTTGCACTCTCCAGTTTTAGTAAATCAACCCCATACTGTATGAACAAGCTCTTAATAGGGGAGACCAGCAAAGTATTTTTTTTTTCCAGGTGCACATTACACAGATTTTGAAGCTGAAGTCTGGTCCACTTGTGTCTAATAACCATGTATGGTGTAGAGGAAATTATTTTTATAATTTTATAATTATAATAATAATTATAATTTTTATAATTATTTTCTACAATTGCTGCAGAGGCCCTTTTGTCATTTAATGTTAGTTTAAATGATCTTTTCATTTATATTGTATAAGTAAATTAATTTACTTAACTTTTTTTTTTTTTTTAAACGGACAAGAAATTTAGAATCTTTTTGTGTGCCGTTTCTGTATAGAGTGCCAACAAATGGGATTACTTGCCCCAACAGTTTAATCCTACTACAACACTAGAAGTAGTCAGCTGATTATAGCAGGCAGAACCGCCCACTTACTTCCCCTCTCCTGCCTTCCACACATTCCTATTGGCCAGTGAGGTAAGCATGTCAGGAATGAGGAAGTGACTGGAATGCATGGGTCAGTATTCATAGGTCAGGAACAGGTAAATGTCTGCAGTGAAGATGAAATATAGTTGTTTGACCTGGAAAAGTTGTAGGTCTTATTTAAATCATCAAAGAACATTGTACAGTACTTCTATAGAGAATATTTTTCATGTTTCTTATGTAGAGAAATTTGCTGAAAATTCATTATCTAAAATAATTTGACCTCAAGGTAATAAATTTGTAAAAGAAACTCTAAAGAAGTGGCAAAGAAATCCAAAGCAAAAGACAAAACAACATTTACACAATACTTAAAACTCAAATTTTAAATGATTGACACATATGTTTTAAGAAATGATTGCCAATTACCATAAACACGTCTGGAAACCTCAACATAAGCACATCAGCTTTACAATTGTTTTTTTGTGTGTCTTCTTTTAAGGTAATTTCCATGACAAATAGCTAGCATAGGGGACAAGAACACTAACTGTATGGTCCCTGTATAGGGACCCAAGATACTAGGACACAGTCCTACCTTGAGCAAAAGCGAAGAGAAAAAGCACACGTAAATCTGTAACTCAGCGCTGCAATCTGCCAGCTATAAGCAGTGTATACATGAAATCCAAGCTGCTTAAGGATGAGATCAGTCCATTGAAAGTCTGTTTTTTGAAAAGATAGTTCCAATGGTATAATCCGGGGTCATGTGTATACACACAAAAAGTTCTGAAACAACTGCTCCTGGTGGTAGGCTGCTTCAGTAGTGAGTTGGGGCCTGATGGCTGTAGAAACAAAATGCAAGGGGAGGGGGAAGAGAGAAACACCAAGCCACCTCTGGTGCAGTAACATTTAATTCTTAAAAAATCTAATTGATAAGCATAAAATACACTCACATTGTGTAAAATATAGCAGGCTTGTCAGGGTAACAGTATCAATCAGAGGGAACCCGTGGAACCAGCGGCAGGTACATCGTTGGAAAATCCCCAATGTGGCTGGAGTGAGGTCAGGGTGGCAGTACCACATCGAAGGACCAGTGGAACCAGTGGCGGATGCCCTGTGTGTCAGTCTCCACTGCTGCTCGGGGAGACCCCAGCTGTACCGGCCGCTGGTTTTACGGGTTCCCTCGGATTGATACTGTCACCCTGACAAGCCTGCTATATGTTACACAACGTGAGTGTATTTTATGCTTATCGATTGTATTTTTTATGAATTAAATTAAATTTGTCTAACAAATCAATTGGCAAACTCTGTCATATCAAAGAGTTGAATTCTTGCACAATTCTGCTACAAGTAAATATGTGCTGTTATATGTGTCTTAGGCCGGCTATCAGCTGAATCGGACAAAATTCAAACCTATAATGGGCAGGCAGAATGTACCAAGTTGATCGATCAATCAACTTAGGTATAACCAGCCTGACGGATTATCTTCCGATTATGGTTAGTGGATGTAGGGATGGCAAGGGAAGCTGTCCCCGCCGGGAGCAGACAATAGCTCGGCAGGAGGGATTCCCCTGTCAGCACTGCCTTTATTGATGGGGAAATCATGCAAATGTCTTTCTTGCAACCCGTGGTTGCAAAAAAATACATTTGCACCGTGTATGGCCTGCCTTACCTGGGCCCTAACTAGGAATGTGATTACATCGACTTTGAGATTCTCACCTAGGTGATGACCTGTTCCTCCACACGAAGAGCAGTAGTTTATCTGATAAACATTTTGAACATTTTTTGGACTGAGTGCTTTGAAGGGTGACCATAGACGGGCAAATGTCTCCTAAGAACGATGGGTGGGTAGATATCTCTCTATCCTTAATCTCAAACAGTGAACATTACGTTACAGGTGACCCTTGTGTACATGTATTTACATTGGAACTGCTTTACTTCCCAGTACAAGTCAATGTAAATGCAAAAGCAAGCAACTTGGAGTCAGCTTAAAGCTAGTAGATGCAACTAATGAGCTAATCCCAAGCAAGTCCAAAAGGAAACAAAGGGAAGCTAGTTTTCTCTGAAAGCATACTGTATCTGACCCTTTTTCAAGGCTGAGTCCGTGTACAGTATGTGGACTCTAATATACATTGACACCTTTCAAAGGGTATTATTGGATGAGCAATTATTTTATCACCTGCAGCTCAAGTAAAGTTGATGTAGTTTTGGCAGTCTTTGTTATAGTTTCCATTTAACATACAATGTATAAAATCTAAATAAAAAATAAATTTTACTATTTGTCTTAGCTGACGCAATTGAAGGCTTTTCCCCTTTAAATTTACATTCCTGTTGCTTTTGACTGCTTTGAACGTCCTTTTTTTGTGCGTGAGTGTGTGTGTGCACGTGTTTGCTAATAAAGGGGGGATATGGAATGTGTAGTCTTTAATTAGACGTGGATATATTCACATATTAGACGGATTTATGTTGGAACATGGAATGGCGGGTGGCTTCTTCCTCATTACGAATACTCCCTGCATATAATGAGCTTCATCATTAGTTGACGGAGTGAATTTGCCCTAGTCCTACCTTGAAAGGCGTGTGATTTACATACTACTTCAGAGCCGAGCCTTTAATGGATTCCTCCATGCATAAAATACAAAGCTGCCATCTCTAAATTTTTTAACATACTTCTTTTTTTCCTCTATAATAAATTATTTTTCTTTGGGACAATCATCTCATCATGATAAAAAAAAAAGGAATCTGTGATAAATTGAAAAGATTAGTAAATTCTTAATGAAAACTACAGTGGTTGTTTTGTTATAATAACTGAACATTTTTGATCAGTTCAATGATTTTTATTTTTGATTATTTTGTGTATATTATTATTACCATCTTTAAGCTGCTTATTTGCTTAAGAAAAGCATACAGTACTGTATGTCACAGTATTCACACGTGTAGACATATTTGTAAAATATATGTTTTTGATGCCTGTGAAGGTTCTCATTTATCCAGGTCATGGTATACCTAGTCATAGTTAGTCAAATTCAACTGGACTTGTTGAAGACATTTTGTAGATTATTCATGGCACTTCTTCAGTTGTGAAGAAGTGGCTTGGATGGGCTATCAAACATCTTCAGCAGTACAGAACACATCCAGTTGAAATTGACTCACTACTAGTAGATATTGGTTTTGATGTTTTCAGCTTGTGTTGTATAGTATTTGCGTGGAGTAGATACTCTCAAAGGTTTGTGGACACCTGACAATCACAATTCAATCCACCAACTCTCACTACTGAAACAGCCTCTACTCTTCCTGGAAGTTTTTACACAAGACTTTGGAGGGTGTCTGGGGGTATTTGTGCCCATTCAGCCAAAAGAACCTTTGTGAGGTCAGGTCATGTTAGATGTGAAGACCTGGCCTCGCAATCAAATGTTCCAATTCATTTCAGAGGTGTTAAGTAGGGTTGAGGTTAGGGCTCTCTGCAGGCCACTTGAGTTCCTCTCAAAACCATGTCCCGTGTCTTTATTAAGTTGGGTTTATTGCACAGGGACACAGTAATGCAGTAAAGAAAAGGACCTTCCCCAAACCACAAGGATGGAAGTGCGCAATTGCTCTATAACTTTGTATGTTATAGAATTAATTTAACATAATTCATGTCTCCAATCTAGATGTTGACTTTTTTTAAAAATTACAGTCACAATTCAAAGATGAATAATTAATATTTTTGCCATATATGGTCAGTTTTGATTTTTATTTTTTTTTAAGATTGTAAATTGTCAATTATTATCAATTGTAGGCATATATGTGATATATATACAGTATCTCACAAAAGTGAGTACACCCCTCACATTTTTGTAAATATTTTTTTATATCTTTTCATGCGACAACACTGAAGAAATGACACTTTGCTACAATGTAAAGTAGTGAGTGTGCAGCTTGTATAAAAATCAATTTGCTGTCCCCTGAAAATAACTCAACACACAGCCATTAATGTCTAAACCGCTGGCAACAAAAGTGAATACACCTCTGAGTGAAAAATGTCCAAATTGGGCCCAATTAGCCATTTTCCCTCCCCAATGTCACGTGACTCATTAGTGTTACAAGGTCTCAGGTGTGAATGGGGAGCAGGTGTGTTAAATTTGGTGTTATCACTCTCACTCTCTTATACTGGTCACTGAAGTTCAACATGGCACCTCATGGCAAAGAACTCTCTGAGGATCTGAAAAAAAGAATTGTTGCTCTACGTAAAATGGCCTAGGCTATAAGAAGATTGCCAAGACCCTGAAACTGAGCTGCAGCATGGTGGCCAAGACCATACAGTGGTTTAACAGGACAGGTTCCACTCAGAACAGGCCTCGCCAAGGTCGACCAAAGAAGTTGAGTGCACATGCTCAGTGTCCTATCCAGAGATTGTCTTTGGGAAACAGATGTATGAGTTCTGCCAGCATTACTGCAGAGGTTGAAGGGGTGGGGGGACAGCCTGTCAGTGCTCAGACCATACGCCGCACACTGCATCAAATTGGTCTGCATGGCTGTTATCCCAGAAGGAAGCCTCTTCTAAAGATGATGCACAAGAAAGCTCGCAAACAGTTTTCTGAAGATAAGCAGACTAAGGACATTGATTACTGGAACCATGTACTGTGGTCTGACATACTGAACCAAAGCATGATCCTCTCCCTTCAGAGACTGGGCCGCAGGGACATGATAACGACCCCAAACACTGCTCCAAGAAGACCACTGCCTTGTAGCTGAGGGTAAAGATGATGGACTGGCCAAGCATGTCTCCAGACCTAAACCCTATTGAGTATCAGTGGGGCATCCTCAAGCGGAAGGTGGAGGAGCGCAAGATCTCTAACATCCACCAGCTCTGTGATGTCGTCATGGAGGAGTGGAAGAGGACTCCAGTGGCAACCTGTGAAGCTCTGGTGAACTCCATGTCCAAGAGGGCTAAGGCAGTGCTGGAAAATAATGGAGGGCAAACAAAATATTGACACTTTGGGCCCACTTTGGACATTTTCACTTAGGGGTGTACTCACTTTTGTTGCCTGCGGTTTAGACATTAATGGCTGTGTGTTAAGTTATATATATGCAGAGAGACTATATATAATATATATATATATATATATATAAATATTTTAGAAAAGGCACATGTTGAACCCTACTGTGAAAACTCATTGCTAACCCTAGCAAGGGGCAGGGGACAAATTTCTCATATTAGTGACATCATTTTTTTTTTTTTACTTATTTAACTGGCATAGAATTTTGTATTTTTATATGTGTACTATCCAGATATAAGGAAACAGACAGATGTGGGAGGCATATGATTGTTGTGTGCGGGTTTATAGTTCAAATTGGCACTCAAACAACAGAGTCTGCTATATGCTGCCTAAAGCATGCAAGAATGCATCTTATCATGGTGTAATTTACAACCATTCCTTATGTAGCGCAGTAACAGCTGATCTATAAGTGGACTAGCGGAGGCAGACAGTTTGAGAACCATATCAATGCATAGTTTTGTTTTCTTTTTAGTTATTGTGTTCATGAAACATCGCCCTAACTCTGTGCACTGTACCAGATCGCAGGCTCCCTGTTCATTGGTCAGCTTCAAAATTGGAGCACTGTACTAAATGGCTGTTTGCACTATGCCTAGGGAATGGTGACAAACAGCAATTGTTTTGTTCCCCAAATTACTCTCTAGGACGGGACACATATAGAACTGATGGCTTAGTACTGATATACAGAATAGTTATGTCTACAGTTGTTAGGAAGCTGATAACTCAACAGGTTCTGTTTTTTAAAGAAAAACCCAAGGGTTACAGGTACCTTTTATAAATAAATGTAAGTAGGGTACACACTATAAGAAAATTCAGAAGAAAAATTCCGAATGAGGCATGATTGTTCGATTTTCATATCGTGTGTACACAACTTTGGACATCTGATTCAGACTTTCCAAACAAAAATTTCTGACGGGATCAATTCCAAAATTTGTCTCATACGTGAACAGAACTAACAATTTGTAATATGTACTGTTTTCGTACAGTTTTTGTATGCAAAAAATCAGATACGAAACAACGTGCCAGATCAGAAACAATAAACACCAAAAAAAAAATAAAAAGCTTGCCGTACTAAATTTTTCGTGCAAATAGTTCCATCCTCGGTTTCAACAAGGAAAACAAGACGATCGTTCGCCCGATTTTCTTATAGTGTGTACCCACCCTTACTTTATTTTATTTATTTATTTCAGGTACTTATATAGCGCCGTCAATTTACGCAGCGCTTTACATATACATTGTACATTCACATCAGTCCCTACCCTCAAGGAGCTTACAATCTACGGTCCCTAACTCACTTTCATACATACTAGGGACAATTTAGACAGGATCCAATTAACCTACCAGCATGTCTTTGGAATGTGGGAGGAAACCGGAGTACCCGGAGGAAACCCACGCAGGCACAGGGAGAACATGCAAACTCCAGGCAGGTAGTGTCTAACCAGCGACCCTTCTTACTGCTAGGCGAGAGTGCTACCCACTACACCACTGTGCCGCCCTTACTTTGCGTTGACCCTCAAAATTAGCATTTCTACTAAATGCAGAGGACCAATACCTCAAGAAATGGCAGGCAGAGCATTTCTTTAGCAGAGAGACCTTTGCTAAAGCACTGTTTTAAGCATATGTAAAGCTTAAAGCTGGCCATACACTGTTCCTTTATCAACACAAAAGAGGTGGATGGAGGAAGACATTGTATTCTGACAGTGGCACCTGCCAATTGACTGCAGCCACTGATCAAAAAAAGTTTTTAATATATCTCTTTGACAGAATCATGTATTCATTTTGTGTCCTAATGCTGCTGATCTCCTTAAGCTTTTTTTCAGGCACTTCCTTGTCTACATGCACTTGCTTAAGCGTTGGCTGCACATACTTGCTTTGGACTGATTTACTGATAATGACAACAGTGGACTGTGACTGTATAATGTGTCGGCATGGCCGCTTGTAGTTCAAATAATCCCTTTACATTCCCTTGTAAAAGAAGAAGGTTTATACTTACCTCTCCTGTGGGTGATGTGTTGAAAATGTTCTCTCTCAAAGAACTTTGGGTGGCTATTTTACATCTCCGGGTGTATCAGCATTGTCCTCTTCTGGCTGCAGCAGTGGCCCTACAGGACACAGAATGTGTACTTTTAAAGTACCACATTTATATGTTTTTATTCTGTACATTTACTCTTTTACCGCTGTCTTCTGACTAGTCTCAAAAGTGGCAAGGTCCTTTTCCTTTTGAGGCAGTGATCGATTGATCAACTTGGGTACAACCAGCCTGCCGGATTCTCTTGCGATTATAATCTCTGGCTTCCCCCGCCCCCCCGGGAGAAGACAATGGCCCGGTGTCCTATCGAAAATAGTCCCCCATCAGATAGTGTCCGCCCTGTAGTGCGCAGCACCTGCACAGTTCGGAGGACATAGGAGACTCTGAAAATCTTCCAAACATCAACAGCTGATAATTAGCTGTACACGGCGCATGCGTACTTAATAGCACATTCTGTCACACGCTCCCGCACGCTCCCGATGCTCCTACAACTTTGCAAGGGGCAGTGTGCCTACAGAATGTACACAGCTGGGGCAGTGATAAGGACGGGTACTTCAATGTTACAATATATCTTCTCAGTAAACATGCCCCGCAAACATCCGCCCATTTCAGAAATCCACCCCCTCGGGCATCGGGAGCATGCGGGAGCGTGTGACAGAATGTAATATTAATTGCGCAGGCACCGTGTATACCTCCATGATCAGCTGTTTTTTCGGAGACATTCGGCGTCTACTCTGTCTTCCGTACTGCGCAAGCGCTGCACCTGCTCAGTACGGGGCGGACACTATCTGATTGGGGGACACTTCCAATCAGAACACCGGCAGGAGGTATTCCCCTGTCAGCACTGTCTGTGTTGATGGGGGAATTGTGCAAATTTCTTTATTGCAATCTGCGGTTGCAGGAAATAAATTTACACCGTGTATGGCCTACGTAAGCCAGCATGATAATCCCCTTCCAGGGGGTATGTCCTTGACAGCCCAGGCTCACAGTAAGTGGGTTGAATCATGCTGGATGTCATTCAACCTGGAAAAGAACCAGCAGTGCTATATTGCAGAGTTTGCCGCAAGGATTTTTTTTTTTAATGCGGACCCTAGGTCATCCAGGGCCTCCATACTCTAGTAGATTTTTGAACAAACAAGCACTCGTGAACATTTACGTGAAAATTTTTAGTACATTCGATGCCTTGATGAATGTCATTTGGAAGTACTTAAAAATGTGCTAATTCGAGAAACGTTTTCCATTATGCTCCTTTGAATCCTCTCATCACTATGGTTAAAAGCAAATGTTAAATAGAGCAAACTTTCTTAAAATGAAAATTTTCTAACAAAATTCTACTAGGGTATGGCCAAATTCAGATGGCCTAATGTGCTTAATCTGGAAGAAGACTTGGAAAATGTCAGTGGTGGTAATGGAGCAGCAAGGCAGATTACAGACGTTGCTCCGAGGTGAGGGGTTCTTTGGCAAGAAAAGTGCAAATAACCACCTACCACGATGCTAATTCTGCTTCCACTTGATGCAACTTGGGCATTTTATTTCCAATTATTCTCTAAAAGTGGGATTGTGCTTTAATTTCTGGTGTTCTTGTGTTCAGATACTTAGCTCAATGCAAGATTCAGTAAATTCTGGGTTAAGCTATGACATGGACCACATGTGATCCATTCATCACGTGAAAGCCTTTCATTTAAGTGGAGGGAGTTTATTTAAGAGTACGTTCTTGAGTCTGGCTGGGGTCATCCTTCTGACGCAGTCAAAAGTTCAAGCCCAAAGTGGAACGCCCGGTTCCTTTTCCCTGTGCACTGCAGCTGAGCAGAGTGTAAATAATGGGAGAGGCTTCACAACTGGAAGACAAAGCCCTCCTATGAACATTAATAAATCCCTCCGATCCTTTACAATTGTTAATCTGCACCACCTACTATCCGCCTGCATGGGAAATAAAAAAAAAAATCCCTTCTCTGTCCTAAAACATATATTTGTTTAGGGAGTTTTTGCTGGAGTGTACATGACAATTACAGCTGTTCATTAACAAAATTGGGTATTTGTTTAAAACTTTAACCAATCACTTTGATATGCTAATTATGGTGTAATTTAATTTGAGCTCTGTAATGATGATGCTATTATTATGGACATAAATGATGCTGTTAAGCTGAGGATAATCTCATTTGCATAGTGTACACGCCAGTAAATTAAGTCCCTTCCCCAGCTACTTCAGGTTTAATTTTCCACTTGTATTCACACACGGAGCCGTTCCAGGCTGGCTCTGGTAGGCCCCGCTTTTTGCGTGAGAGACGGCGATTGTTTTGCGTGCGTCAGCCGTTTCAGACATGCGGCATAGAAGGTTTTCCGGGAGGCTTGTCAGATGTTGGAGAGCCTCTTCACACAGTGCCAATTAGGAGCATAGTTGAAAATGGAGGGGCAGGAATTAATTGTTCATTAATTGTTTAATAAGAATTAAACTGCCAACAGACGCCTTGTTGGCAGTGCAAAGAACAATGTCAATATGCAAACTGGCAGTAACCTATAGCAATCAACCAGTTCACTTTAGTGCAGTAGTTGAAAGGTGAGTTTGAGTACATGGTTGTGCTTTAAATATTTCTATTAGCATATTAAATACATCTGCAGATTAAATACAAAAGGTGCTGCGTAAACCACTATTGGATTGTCTGTGTTTTTCCTGCTTGGCGCTCTACATAGCTTCCTGAAAACATCACAGCACTCTGCTCCTCAGTACTCCTCTCAAGACTCCCATTCTTCATGCAAGCAGAGTTATGTAATTATCAAAATAGGACCTTGACGGGTGGATGTGAGTGTGGAGTAGTGGGCCTAGGCAGACAGATTTTTTTCATGCAGACTAGCCTAGGTAATGGTCACATGTGATGCTGAGCCTCCATGATTGACAGAACTGAAATCTATTTAATGCATATGTTGGGTGAGGAAGAGTCAAACTGCAGAGAAAAGAGCTAGATGATACTGGTTTTCCTCAAAACAGGAAATATGGTGGAATCTGTTAGACTTGCTGCAGCTTCTAATGTGTACTGTGAGAAGCTCACAGTGATATTGTAGTGTCAGTACAGGAGAGGAGCCTGTACAACTGTGCAAGACTGAAGGTAAGCCTAGAGTTCAGTCATGAAAGGTCCCAGTAAACCTTTGCACCAAAAGGGTGTGAATGCTAGGTGATGCATTGAGGGAAGATTTACTAAAGCTGGTGCACACAGCATTTGGTGCAGCTGTGCATGGTAACCAATCAGCTTCTAGGTTTGTATTATTGTGAAATAATAATGCATTAAAAAAAGCTTCTGGGTGCAGCCCCCCCCCCCCCCCCCGGGACCCATCTCAATCCAGTGATGTGCCTGAGAGCGGCCGCTCTGCCAGGTCTCTCTCTCCTGACTGGCACATACAGCAACAGGAGCCATTAGCTTCTGCTGCTATCAGTAACAACCAGTGAGCCAATGGAGAGAGAGCTGGGGGCTTGGCCGAGCCAGTCTCTACGTGTGAATGAACAATGTCCAAAAAGAAGAAGATTGGGGCTGCTCTGTGCAAAACCATTGCACAGAGCATAACATTTTTTTTTAATACAACCTTTAGAATCACTTTAATGGAATAAACTGAAGTTAGAAGCTGAATGGTTACCATGCACACTTGCACTCGATTCTGCATGCACCAGTTTTAGTAAATCCCCCCCATTTTGCTAAAGAGGTCTAGAGTCACAATCAACTTTTTATTCTGTTACATAGTTCAGTTAAAAACTGCATCTGAGAACCTTCAGTAGATGCTTCATTTATTTATTTTTTAGTTCAGGTACTTATATAGCGCTGTCAATTTACTCAGCGCTTTACATATACATTGTATATTCACATCATATTCAGATGATGTTAAACGCAAACCTTCCTGTTGGTCCTTTAATTGGTGGCTTTGCTTTCCAATATGGAGGTTTCCGATGTGGGAGAGGTGAGAGCAAATTAGACTTTTACAGAAAAAGACGTAACCTCTGCTCCATTTATCGCTGATTTATATGACTATTTCAGAGGTTTTAGACCTCCAATTGGCTTTCTTTGACCACCTCTGGAATCTTGTTGGCCTACACAACACAGCCTACAGTGGAAACCAATGGGTCCCTGGAAGCTGGTTGTGACATCTGAAAAAGAGGAGGCCAATTAGACTCAGAGATGACCAATGAACAGGACAGGTCTGCAATCCTTAACCGGGGTTAGGGGACAGATATCTCTCTGTGAAGTCCTTCCAGTATTTTAGGGAATAAAATATTATTTTGCTCCAATGACGACCAAGCTCCATTTTCTTTAATACATACCATTGCCTCCTGCAGAGGTTAGCATGGGTTAAAACATTTCTGTTTTTCTAAAAAGATATCTATATTTTTCTTGTTAATAGATCCTTACACCGAAGTATTATGCGTCTTTTTTTTTTCCCTCTAAAAGCACTTTGGTTAAAAGCATAGTGTAAGAGGCAAAATAATACATTACTTGACATTAATTATACACTGGGATAAATCAAAACAGTCATATTGCTATTATAACAATATGAACTGAAAGGTGCAGGTATAATTAGGTATTTGTTACCTTTTCAAACGTCTACGAAAAACAAGCGTATCTATAGGTGGATGTCATATAGAAAACAATCACACTGTTGTTAATCAGAGTCAATTAACTGGGATCATTAAAGCGTCAGGCTTGTGTGAGCAATAACCATTGTATAGGATCCGTTGAGAGTTTTAAATGTCGCTTTACGTGGCTTTTGTACTGATTTAGTAGGCGGCATACCGTTTCCTGTAACAATTTAGCAATTTGCTATACCGCGAAGTTGTGCAGTTTGCGGAACAACGTGTATATTGCGTGGTTGGTTCCGGGGGGGCTGTTCTCGTTTATCTTCAACAAATATATCTGCTGGAATTGTGACATCATGAAGGTGATTTAAAGGGAATCTGTCACCAATAATAGATCTCATGGACATGTTGGTTCACCTATAGTAATGCCACAGTCATGTTATATTGTAGTACACAATGGGGTAGATTTACTAAGGGCAAATAAACTGTGCAGTTTGCAACTGTAATTGCACTCATTTACCCCAGAGCTTAGTGAAGGTGGTAAAGCTCTGCCGATTTCCATCATCCAATTAAAATGGAAGCACAAATTCATTTTTATTTTTTTTTTACTTTTACCCGATTGGGTATTCTTTACAAAGTGAAGACCATTTTGATTGATTATCTGCAGTCTTCAGGCTTGGAACAGAGCTGGGACTGCCCCCAAAAGATTTTGAAGAAGGTACTGAAACACTGGGTTGGGCACACAACCAAGATGTCAACCCAGTGCTGCTGTACCTTCTTCAAAATCCTTCCATTTTGTTATCCCCTCATGGGAGCATAGATAGGTAATTTTGTGCTTTAAGTGGTGCACATCACATAGGGCATCTCAACAACCTGTGAGCATGGTCAAATTAGGGTGTTCTTTAAGATTGCATTAACAAATAGTGTATGTGATTTAAAGCATACGTGCAGAGTGGGCAGGATGGAAATTATTACATTCAGCATTTTTGGTGCAATACACTGGAGTTAATGAGGAAAGCGAAATTCTATTTTTGTGACCTTTTAGTAAGGGTACAGTGTGCTTTACTTGGCTCCTGTACCTGTTCTTGAGCCAAAAAAGAAGCCGCACTAGCCTCATTATTATTAATATCATTATTGTTATACAGGACTTTTATAGTACCAACAGTTGGCCAGAGGGCTGGCAGCACAGTTATAACACTATTCAATACTATCTAAAAGGGCCTACAATCTAAAATATTTTCCTTTTTTAAGCGAAAGGAAAAAATTGTGAAAAAGTAAAACACATTTAACACAACAGATTACAAATAATGATCAAATACATAAAAACAAGAAGAAAAGAAGAGATACAACTACCAGTCAAAATTAACGAAAGTACAGAAAATACATTTATCACCCAAAAAATGCACACCCTCTAAATGAAGGGGGGGAGTAAATTGTTTCTTTTCCCCCAAACATACCGTATTTACTCGAGTATAAGCCAACCCGAATATAAGCCGAGGCACCTAATTTTACCACAAAAAACTGGGAAAACTTTTTGGCTCGAGTATAAGCCTAGGGTGAGAAATGCGCAGCTACTGTAAGTGGAAAAGAGGGTCAACAATGCCCATTTGCAGCCATAGGTCCCCTGAACTTCAAACTCAGTAGTTAAGGGTTCCTAGATGCCCCCTAGCTGCAGCCAGTATTTGGGGTCTCTGGACCCAAAGGGTCCCGAAATGACATTGCTGCAGATGGACACAGTTGATGGATTTGGGGCCCCGTATCTTGGGGCCACTTAGTGCTAGGAACCCCAAATTTGGTGCGCTAACCCAGTGAAACAGTAGTACAACATATCCAAAGCAGGAGTTCCTAGCACCAAGTAGCCTCGAGATACGGGGCCCCAAATCCGGTTCGGAAAATGTCAAGCACTTTTCTGCAGCAGAGAATGAAATTTTCCAAACCAAATTTGGGGCCCCTTATCTCGGGGCCACTTGGTGCTAGGAACCCCAATGGATATGGATATGTTGTAGTGCTAGTTCCACTGGGATTGCAAACCAAATTTGGGGTTCGTAGCACCAAGTGGCCCCAAGATATGGGGCCCCAAATTCGGTTCGGAAAATGTAATTCTCTGCTGCTGAAAAGTGCTTGACTCGAGTATAAGCCGAGGGGGGCATTTTCAGCTCAAAAAAATGTGCAGAAAAACTCGACTTATACTCGAGTATATATGGTATTTTGCTTAAGCATCTTGCCTTAGCAAAATTAATTTAGTGGTTTAGCGAAATTTCAATTTTGCCAAAAGCACTCTGCTCTTTCCTCTAAAGACATATCATATGCCATCTTTGCAGTGTTTCCTGGGAGGAATTTAGCAGATCCCTCTTTAGAGTTCCTAATGTCTGTTTTAAATGCAGTGGGGGGTAAAGTGTTAGCTCTTGTGCCTAAAAAAAAAAATCCAGCCATTCCCTTCTGCACACCATTATAAAACAATTAAAAAATCTTAATACAAGGGAATTAAAGCTCAGGAAAGAAAGCATCGAGAAAAAGCTTTAAACATGACGGGTCGGCAGCAGTGAGACAGATAATAATCTATTTGTTAATGTGAGATACTACGCAGTGATATGGAATGTTAATGTGAAAGTTGAAATTAATTCCTGGGAGTGCACTTTGGAGACTAATTTGTGGCAAGTGAGCACAAGGTTACAAAGCCCCTTAAATTGTCATTTTACGTGCTCTGCCAGTTCACAGCGCTGGTCCCAGAAACATCGTAACTCACTTCATCCGCGAGATGCATGTCTGCCGATTGGGCCACAGTGAAAGGCTGTAATGCAGCTATGGCTTCCATCGTTAAGATAAAAAGGATGTTCTAACCTATACCAATCATTCAGGTTCTAATAGGTCTCCATACAAATTATAATCTTTCACAGATTGGACACCCTGCAGCACTGTGGTCCTGGGTTTTAGCTCCTGTTAGGAACATTGCACAAGAACGTCGGGTCCTTCCACAATCCAAAGATATGCAGGTTGTGTCCCACCCAAATGTCTCTTGTGTTATAGACATCAGTCTATAAGCTTCTGTGAAGCAAGAATTTAACTGAATGGTTAAGTGTCTACTGTAGAATGAAAAAAATGAGATATGTGGTACAGTGCTCCCTACTAGTACTACATAGTAAAACACACTGACAATGTATACAACGGTACACTACATGTGAGGTCCTATACATCATTAGAACCAAAAACATTTTGTGGAATATATAAATAAAAAGCAACAAAGGACACTTTAAATACAACACCACTGTGATGTAGAGCTGCACGATTAATCGTTAATATTTCATTCTTTTCACTGCTTACAATCAATTAGAACACTAGCAGGCGTTCAGCAGCAGACCCATACACATGTATTCACTTGAGGTTTTCTCTTTATTTCATATCTCTTTTTGGTTCAATTTATACATTTCTTTCACACAATCCATTTGTGTGCACATAGTAGCGCAGGGGATCCGGCACTTTTTCTACTGTAGGGTGCTGGGGAATATGTTACCAGTATATAAATGAACAACATAAAATCTTAAATTATTACAATACATGAGAATAGTAATTATAACCAGGCTGATGGAAGTTCAATCAAAAGCTAACCAAGGCTAAACCTGTGTCCACTCCCCATTCTAATGCCGCGTACACACGGTCAGACTTTTCGTCTACAAAAGTCCGACAGCCTGTCCGACAGACTTTCAACAGACTTTTGTCGGACTTTTGGTGTACTTTTGGCGGACTTGCGGCAGACTTTCTTACGAACTGACTTGCCTACATACGATCACACAAAAGTCCGACGGATTCATACGTGATGACGTACGACCGGACTAAAATAAGGAAGTTGATAGCCAGTAGCCATTAGCTGCCCTAGTGTGGGTTTTTGCCCGTCGGACTAGCACACAGACGAGCGGATTTCTGGGTCCGGCGTAGTTACGACGTAAAGATTTGAAGCATGTTTCAAATCTAAAGTCCGTCAGATTTGCGGCTGGAAAAGTCTGTTGAAAGTCCACTAAAAGTCCGGGGAAGCCCACACACGATCAGATTGTCAGCCAGCTTTAGTCCGTCGGCGTCCATCAGACTTTTGTAGACGAAAAATCCGACCGTGTGTACGCGGCATTAGCCTGTTCTAATTAACATTGTAAAGAAAAGATCTGTAAACTTACCTATTCTGAAGCCGCTCCAGTATGGTCATATGATCTTTCCAACAGCAATTTCTGAGAGATCGCCGACAGCGGCTGCAAAAGCCATCTGTTGTCGGCTGCCCCTCCTCTACATTGAAGCTGCTTCAGACAGCTGATCATGGGATCAAGGTAAGTATTATTATTATTATTATTATACAGGATTTATATAGCGCCAACAGTTTGCGCAGCGCTTTACAACATGAAGGCAGACAGTACACTTACAATACAAATCAATACAGGAGGGATCAGAGGGCCCTGCTCCTTAGAGCTTAGTATACAGATCTTCTCTTTATAGGTTTAGATGGAATATGCTTAGAATGGGGGTGGGAGTAGGTTTAGCCTTCGTTGTTTTGATTGAACTTCCACCTTAATTATTATAGCAAAAAACTGTATGGATAAACTTATTTATGCATAGAAATCCACACACCATGCATGGCTTTGTGGATCCCGACAGACACTTCTGGTTTGTCCACGTGTGTCCCAGCCGAGGGTACATGGCACTTTGCAGAAATCTAGTCAGCTCTGCAAGGACTTCATGTCCCATGATGCCTTGATCTGTCTCTGCAGAGGATCCAGATAGAATATTCCCATCGCACACGTTCCTGGAGATGGCTTGAAGCAGGTGGCTGCTGTAGCAACTACCAGCTGGAAACCAGTATCAACACAAGTCAAAGCGAATATTGTCAGCACACTATGGGGTTGATTTACTAAAGGTAAATAGGCAGTTGCTCCAGAGCTTAGTAAATTAGGTGAATCTTCACTTTGTAAAGAGTACCCAATCACGTGCAAGGAAAAAAAAAAAACAGCATTTTTGCTTGCACATGATTGGATGATGGAAGTCACCAGAGCTTCTGCTCATTTACTAAGCTGCAGCTGCTCTTGCAGAGTGCAACTGCACTTTTCAAAGTGCAGAGGGTATTTGCCTTTAGTAAATCAACCCCTATGGGTCTTCAAAATAGCATTCAAAAATGCATCAAAGTGATCACATCACAGAAGTAATTTGCGATGTTTCGGGGCCATGCAGAATCCCTTCATATACCCTTTTTTTATGTTATTTGTATTTTTTCTTTATTTTTTTTTCTCTATAGGTTAAGCTTGATAATTTTTTTTTTTTAACCTTTGTTACTATGTTAACCCCTTTCCACCTAGTCCCAGTGCCCCTTTAACTGGGTCTGAACTCCGGGGAAGGGGGGGACTGTCCGATCACCTGACCACTGACTGTGATTGGCTGTCACAGTGCTCATGTGATGAGGAGCCTGTCCTGCCAGCTCCCCATCCTTACTAGAGACCGAGAGATCGGGAAATGTTTCAGTCAGCTTAGTCACTGTGCTGGGAACACGTTCTTAGCCATCTATGGACTAATGTGTTTCTGTAGTGAATAACAACTTTTATCACTTCCAGTGACACCATCACAAAGCTTGTAAAATTCTTGAAGGGGCAACTGTTAATAGCTCAGTTCCTATTGCCATAAGCCCCAGAACTACATCTTCCAAAAGTCCTTACTCTACACCAAAATGGTTGCACAGGATCTTGGAAGTCAATGCAACAGCATAGTTTTGCTGGGAAAGAAGTCATTGCATACATGGGGTTGGACAGGGAGGGCAAGTATAGAAAGGGGTTCTGTAGTCCAGTAGGGGAGAACGCACGCAGGGTTGACAATGCTATCTGGGATTTCAATGCAGAAGAATCAGTGTTGTCAGCTAACAGCAGGAATTTAGACACATACCAGATTTCTGCAAATCAACAAGTATCAATGTGTGTTTGCAGCAATTGCAAAGAAATAAAACATGGGAATATGTGCATGTATTGCAGAGATATGCTGTATACTCCAATACTCCATATTTATAAATAGTATATATATATATATATATATATATATATATATATATATATATATATATATATATATATATATATATATATATATATATATATGTATTTTTAATTATGCCCAGAAATACACATTAAATCAGACTTTGCACCTTTTAATATAAATAATGCTGCAGGGAGGACCCTTCTTCCAAATAGATACCTAAGTATTATTAATAATTAATTTGATTCTGTGAAGAAAAACTCACTAATAAAATCAGCCCAATCCTCCAGATGAGCAGCAGTAAAATCCGTGATAAGCAGCAAATAAAATGCTGGCCGTTTACATAATATCTTCTTTTTGGAAGTGAACACACTAGAGGATTGTCTCTTTCATGTTAAAAAAACATCCACAATATACTTGGGAATAAAAGGCGTTATTGTGAAGTTACATTTCCGTCTACTGGTTATAACAAGTTTTAGTAAAGAGACTTTTGAGTTCACGAAAGAGTTCCTCTCGTTTAATGTTATTTTATACCCTCAGGCTGCTATCACACAAATTATTTCAAATTTGTTTTTATTTTCATGATTGTCAAACTGTCCACCAGCCAATCCTGTCAGTTTGGGGTTTTTTTTATGTTTCAGAAAGCTTTCTTGGGTTGAACAAGGCAAAAAAAAAATAAAGGCAACAGAAAACATTGAGGACACATTTTCATTTTTGTAGTGTGTTGCGTTAAGAGGGCACATTGCAATTAATATCTACAGATAGTTGAGCCAGACAGAGAAAGCCAAACACAGATGTTGAGAGTCCATATTGATTCCACAAATGGCCAAAAGACACTAATGACAGGCAACATGTTTCAGGGGGCCAAACAATATCTCTTCATCAGGGCTTAGGAATTGTCACAGTAGCTAATGGACTCAAAACTGAAAGCCAGGGTAAAGCAATACAAATCTAATTGATAAATAATAAGTATATGTCTATGGTAAGCAGCTGGGCAACCATCTTAAAGATCTCTCACCTTTCCCGCTCAACTATATATACTTTATTTACTACCGTAATTTTTAGGCTGGGCCGATGCCTATCCCTAAGGTTGGGGGGAGACCCTAATTTTTGTGGAGAACTGCCAGACCATCTCGGCTAAACAAAGATCTTCATCTACTGGCTCCACGATGTGCTGAAAACCAGACAGGACCCTATTTTTGCAAGTTTGATACATCGTGACACACTCAAACCTAGTGTGTTGGGGTACCATTCAAAACTGCATGCACCTCAAAGGCAAACTTCAGTCATAGCTTTTTATTTTGTTTTGTGGGAGGGGTTAGGCCCTTCGTTTTTATTACGATTGGTGTCTATGTTGGGGAGATTTATCCTCTCTTCCTGTCAGAACCAAGTGATGTAGACACAGGAAAAAACAAAAATACATCTTTACTAAAGTTGGTAAGGGTTAGACTTTCTGATGGGGATATACCGATACTGGTATCGTTATCGGCGCCGATACTAGCCATTTTCGCGAGTATAGGTACTCTCAAAAAAGCTCCGATACTGGTAAAGATGTCGCATGGGAGCGGACCGCCTCCTCCTCCCCTCTGGACAGTGCCAGCCCCGCCTCCTCTTCCCAGTGGCATCGCTAGGTGCAGGCCCGCCCATCCTAAAAGCCCACAAGCCTTGTCTCCTCGCTGCACACCTCACCTCCCTCCTCCAGCTCTGACCCCCGGCCACACAGAGCACTGGATCCAGTCTTTCCCTGGCTGGATGCTGAGGCAGAGAACGGGGGAGCTCTGTTTGAAGACACTGAAGGGGCGATATCCTGTTGTACTGAGCAGCGGGGATCTCTCCTTCCTCCATGTGCTGTCCGGTCAGTTCCTCTCTCCCAAGAGACTCATGTACCATGCCTGCAGTTCCTGACTGTCTCCTATACAATACCTGCAGTAACTAAATGTGTCCTGTACCATGCCTGCAGTCTCTGCCTCCACTGCAGGCATGGTACAGGAGACAGCCAGAGACTGCAGGCATGGTACAGGAGACAGTCACAGACTGTAGGCATGGTAGTCTGTGACTGTCTCCTGTACCATGCCTGCAGTCTCTGGCTGTTTCCTGTACAATGCCTGTAGTCTCTGACTGTTTCCTGTACCATGCCTGCAATCTCTGGCTGTTTCCTGTACCTTTCCTGCAGTCTTTGACGGTCTACTGCAGTCACATCTGCAGGCAGTCATGCCTGCAGTCACTTCTGCCTGTTGCCTCCTCCTTCCCTCTACCAGCTGTCACCTCCACTCCCAATACCCCCAATAACCCTCCTATCCCCATCCTCTTCCCTCCAGCGATCACAGCCTTTTCCATCCCAACTCTCCCACCCAACAATCCCTATTTTACTCCACCCTCAACTACCCTGCCATCACCCAACTCCCGAACAACAACACCCCCCCCCCCCCCCCGCTACCTCCCAAACCACCCCTCTTCCTATGCGATAGGTAACGGTAATTGGTATCGGCGAGTACCTGCAAAAATGTATCGGTACTTGTACTCGGTGTTAAAAAATTGTATCAGTGCAACCCTACCTTCTGACAATGTTATTTCTTGTCCCAGTGACCATCACCCCCCTTATTTTTCTCTGCAGATATTGCAAGGACAGAAAGTGAGGTGAAATCTAGACAATGGGTTACATACTGAATTGTAACTCTTCCCCACTTTGTCTGAATCTAAAGAAAAAAAAAAAAGGACTGGAGTTAGAACTTCAAGCCCAACTCCGCACCTGTACTCCGGGATTTTCCTGCACACGCATAAACATTTGTATAGTATACAGGTGTATTCAAAGAATCTATTCATGGAATATACCAATAAGCTATACAATGTGTTTATATATTTGCCAGGGCATAGCCGTTTATAGCCACGAACAGCCATTCATGTCAATGGGTGGCTGTATGCAGCACCTAGGCTTCCAGGGTGGGGGGAAATAAACAGGAATTTAAATTGTACGGGCTTTGGTGCCCATTGGCATGAGGTCTCAGTTGGGAAAAATCATACAACCGCATTGAAACGTGTGTGGCCAGCTTTAGTAAGGAAAGGGAAGCATCTGGTTACTGTACCCAAAGAGCCTTTGTTCCAGATGCTGGAAAGGGATCTGTGTTATGTCAGGTATTATTTGGTAATGTGTTTTAGTTCACTGTACAGATAAAAGGTGATGCAGTCAATGTAAACATTTCCTTAAAGCTAAACTTCAGGCAAACAGCTAAGTATACACATGAAATATACATAATGCCGTGTACACACGACCGGACTTTACGACCAGATGGGTCCGACGGATTTGTTCCGACCGTGTGTGGGCTTCATCGGACCTTCAGCTGACTTTTTCTGTCAAAAATCAGATGGACTTTAGATTTGGAACATGTTTCAAATCTTTCCGACGGACTCGAGTCCGGTCGAAAAATCCGTTTGTCTGTATACTAGTCGGACGGACAAAAAAGGACGCTAGGGCAGCTATTGGCTACTGGCTATGAACTTCCTTATTCTAGTCCCTTCGTACATCATCACATTCAAACCAGCGGACTAAAGTCCGTTGGAAAGACCGTCGGACCTTTGATGCTGAAAAGTCCGCTCGTGTGTATGCGCCATCAGGGATCTTTTTTACCTCTCAAAAGATTATGTACGCGGCATAAGGGATTATGTATGCGCCATAAGGGATCTTTTTTACCTCTCAAAAGATTTGCATATCTGTCCATCCATTTCTGAGATTTACACAGCTCTGCTACATAACACAGCCCTGTCTAACAGGGGAGGAGTTCTGATTTCTCTCTGCTGCAGTTAAGTAACACTTACAAATCTTTTCCCTCCCCAGACTGTTACAGTCACTCTGTTCTCTCTTCCTATAAGTATGTCTTTTGTTAGCATATGAACACTGCAACTAACCTGGCTAGCTCTTCTCCCCCTCCCAGTCGGAGCTCTTCTGTACAGAAACTCCAAGAGGCTTATATCAAGCCTACATGCATATATACACTAGGGCCAAGTTAGACAGGAGCCAACCAACCTACTAGCAGCATGTCTTTGGAGTGTGGGATAAAGCTAGAGTACCAAGAGGAAAGCCACACAAGCACAGGGAGACCATTTAAACCGTCAGATATGATATTTTATTCATAGTCCCGCTACGGTGACAGCCGACACTATAATGAATATCACTTCAGAATACAAAATGGCAGACTCTTCTCTGTAGCTGAAATCTACACTCATAATGCTGATTATGGACATAGTGGACATATAATTATAATCTTTAGACCTATTCTAAGGATGTTTAAATAATTCTGTAGGCCCATCAATACGAACAATCCAAGATTACCTCCTAAGTGTGTTATGAAGTGTTAACGATGATCTGAAGATGACAGAAAAGATATATGTAATCAGTAGACTTTGATGATATAATTAGCCTAGAGATGAAACTGCGTATATTAACCCGCTCAAGCCTAAGGTAATGCGCCTATAATTTACCGTATATATACTAACATTTAGTGTTCTTGGTATTCACACAGGAGGGAACACAAAAAAAAACAAAACTGTTTCTGTGACTATAAGGTAAAATCTTATAATTAGGGAACTTAAAGCTTAACTTCAATTTTTTTTGTTTTTTTGTTTTGGAAGACATACATTTAAAGCTGGGCTCCAGGCTTACCTTGCTCTTGCACAGTTGTACAGGCTCCTATCCTGTACTGAAACTGCTCACTTTGATTTCACTGCACACTGTGAGATACTCAGTTTGCATCAGAAACTGCAGCAAATCAGATAGAACCTACCTTATTTCCCGGCAGAGAATGTTCCACATCATTTAGCCTTTTTCTCCCCAGCTGGACTGTCCCTCTCCTACCCCTTTCATTAGTTGCATTGGGTTCTATTTTTTTCAATCAAGACTGAACATTACATGTGGGCATTGCCACTGCTTTCTGTTTTTAGGAAGCTATAAAGCCTCGTACACACGATCAGATTTTCCGACGGGAATTGTGTGATGACAGGCTGTTGGTGGAAAATCCGACCGTCTGTACGCTCCATCGGACAATTGTTGGCCAACTTTCCACGGACAAATGTTGGATGGCAGGTTTATAAATTTTCCACGGACAATGGTCTGTTGTTGGATTTTCTGAGTGTGTGTACACAAGTCCGTCGGACAAAAGTCCAAAGTACAAACATGCATGCTCGGAAGCAAAGACAAGCCAGAAGCGGTCGGTCTTGTAAACTAGCGTTCCTAATGGAGAATTAACATTTGTGACGCGGCAAATTATGAAATGTAGAAATACAGCGCACAATTCTCTTCTTCTTTAATGGGATAATAATGAAGCTGCTTTGCTGGTGATACTGATGGAGTTCTGCCAAACGTATTTTAAAAGACTTTTTTTTCTAGTGATATCAAGAATAATATTATTATGCTTTTTTTTTTCTGGGCAAGTTACCACAACACCATTATCCTGTAGTTTTTAAGATCAAAGATACAACTATGTTGGTGTCCCTTGTCAATTTTACATTGTATTTTTTTAAATGTAACTGCCTACTCCCAAACTGTCGTTTGAAGTAAAACACATAGCCAAGTATTATTCTACACAATTTTTTAATTGTGCATTAAAAAAAGAAAACAAATAAAATTAGACATGCTATCTGCCAATAGAACTTAACCAAAAAGTGCATTCTATGCATCCAAAAATATAGAAAATATACCAAATCAAATCATTATTCAACCAAAAAAATAATGTCAAAGCAATAACTCCAAGGCCAATAATAAATAACACATTATCTCCTTCGATTCCGCAACATGTCTGGTTGACGAACGGCCGTCAGAAACGAACTGAAAAGCACGAAATGAAAAGTGCAAATCAACACTCACCAAACTTCTACTAACACGAAACTAGCAGAAGGAGCCCAAAGGGTGGCACTTGACAATTGAACTTCCTCTTTATCGGCTCGTAGTACGTCTAGTATGTCACTACGTTCGTGTTTGTTGGCCGACAATTGTGTGCTGTTTGTATGCAAGACAAGTTTTTGGCCAACGCCCTTCGGACCAAAGTCTGAGGCTTTGTCTGTGGAAAATCCGATCGTGTTTACAAGACTTTACCTGCCTACATTGCATAAAAAAGCACAAATACCTAGTGGTGATGTCACTCTGGCTAAACTGTCTAAAATAAAGTATGTTTCTTCTTTGAGCAATGGATATCTGTTTAAGGTTTTTTTGTGGTGACCATCTATTTTACAACTAGCTGAGAAATCACCCTCTTGGCACAATCTTATCAATCTTTGAGATTTTTATTTTATTTATTTATTTCAGGTACTTATATAGCGCCGTCAATTTACGCAGTGCTTTACATATACATTGTACATTCACATCAATCCCTACCCTCAAGGAGCTTACAATCTAAGGTCCCTAACTCACATTCATACATACTAGGGACAATTTGGACAGGATCCAATGAACCTACCAGCATGTCTTTGGAGTGTGGGAGGAAACCCACGCAAGCACAGGGAGGGAGAACATGCAGACTCCAGGCAGGTAGTGTCGTGGTTGAGATGGACTTCTTTTCTGCTCACCTGGTCTCTAAACATAATTTTCATTTGCAACTTTTCCTGTTTAGACTAAAGCCTGGTACACAACAGCTCTGCTGAGCTGTTGTGTTCTGACAGGGGGACGCCCCCCTCCAGAACACTCCATTCAGTGTTTTCAGCCATTGGCTGAGGGCGCTGATTGGGAGCTGGTCGGTTGCTGGTTTTCCAGCATGCTTATCTGACAGAAGCCCGCCAAACAGCCGGCTGCCTTACACACGGGCCGAATGACGGACGTTTTTTATTGAACCGGCCCATGTCGCCCGGCAGTCAGCTGTTGTGTACAGGGCCTAAGGAGCAGGTGAGAAGTGTGCTACAGAATCTTCTAAAGTAACAGGGCCTGATACTAGGGGGACATTAATCAATGGAAAAACTTTAATCAAGATAAGCAGCTGTAATATGGGGGATATTTAGCTCTCATGATAGATGCATTTGTAAAGTGAGTTCACATCAGACAGGCACTATAGTTAAAGCGGGGGTTCACCCACACCCCCAAAAAAAAAAAATATTAAAAGCCAGCAGCTACAAATACTGCAGCTGCTGACTTTTAATACATGGCCACTTACCTGTCCCAGGGTCCAGCGATGTCGGCAGGGGACGCCGAGAACCCGCTCGGTTCTCGGCAGCTGCCGCCGCCATCCTAGGTGAGGGAATCAGGAAGTGAAGCGTTGCGGCTTCACTTCCCGGTTCCCTACTGCGCATGCGCGAGTCGCGCTGCGCGTCCCGAGTGGTCCCCGCTCTCTCCTGGGAGCTGTGTGCTCCCAGGAGACAGCGCGGTGGGGACAAGAAGAGGCATAGACTCCCATGGGAGTCTATGCCGGAAGTGGGTGCAAATACCTGTCTTAGACAGGTATCTGCACCCCCCTCCCCCCTGAAAGGTGCCAAATGTGACACCGGAGGGGGGGAGGGTTCCGAAAAGCGGAAGTTCCATTTTTGTGTGGAACTCCGCTTTAAGGGATCAGTAGCCAACTTTTTTTAAATAAAAAGTAAAGTAGACGTTCAACACAAATGCATAGCCCATGCAGGGGTTCTTCTCCAGTAAACAAAAATAACAAAAATGCCAAGCCACCTGGTTCTTCGGCTCATTTTAGCCTCCGTTGCAGTACCTTGCTGCATGGGCCCACTCCTGGCCTCCAAAAAAGTTTCATTAGCCCCCCTGGGTTTTTCTCACTCTTTCAGAAACTACCACATTTCCTCCAGCCCCACCTGGACCCACTAGCCACCTCAGCTTTCTTGGCCTCCCAGACTCTCTCTTGGTCTCCCAGGCCCACATAGCTTTACCAAATTACCCAGTTCTTTGGGCCAGAAGTCCCCCACACAAGGGATGCAGTCTCTGACAGGAACAGCCAGATCTCATGACAGGGCTCTGTCTCCAAATGAGCTATGCTCAGATCTGACTAATAATGATCCTGCCCACTTGTGTACTCACACAGGTTTCAGGCAACTAGCAAAGCCTGAACACTGGACCCCACCCAAGGTGTTTTGGAACCCTTAAGCTCCAGGTCCCAATCTGGAACTGCAAATTCCAGAGAAAACTTTAGACATGGTTTTTCCCTGGCTTACAAAACACCTGCTGAAGCTTCTCAAACTGAATCTTTAGAGTCCAGTGTCATTTCTAACTTCATAATCTAAATCCACATAGTGACAGGGCCTAACACTGTCACACACCTTTTAAAAATGACATCAGTTTGTATCCATTGACCATCCAGGCAGTCTCCAGCATGCTGCTTTGCCTCTGTATCCTGTAAACATTCTGGTAAGTGCTAATGCCCGGATGAATTTATTTATTTTTTTTTGCCCCTGAAACGCGTTGGATGCCTGTTGCCCTGTTGTCATTTGCGGATTATGTTTTTGTACTCTTTCTGGTTTAAGTACACATAGACTTCCCAGTTTGAGTGACCTCAAACCATTATGCCCTGTACACACGGTCGGACTTTCCGACGGAATATGAGCTTGTTGTCGGAAATTACAACCGTGTGTGGGCTCCATTGGACTTTTTCCATCGGAATTACCGACACAAAGCTTGAGAGCAGGCTATAAAATTTTCCGACAACAAAATACGTTTGCGTAAATTCCGACCGTGTGTGGACAATTCCGACGCACAAAGTGCCACGCATGCTCAGAATAAATTAAGAGATGGAAGCTATTGGCTACTGCCCCGTTTATAGTCCCTACGTACATTTTTTATGTCACCGCGTTCACCACGATCGGATTTTCCGACAACTTTGTGCAACCATGTGTATGCAAAACAAGTTTTGAGCCAACATCCGTCGGAAAAAATCCATGGATTTTGTTGTCGGAATGTCTGATCAATGTCCGATCGTGTGTACAGGGCATTAGCCTTCATGAAGGCCCCGCTTCCTTAGGATTCCAGTATTTTGACAAGCAGAAAGCTGACCTTATAAGTGACAATTTGTAAATCAATTTCAACCACTTTTCATCCACTGGGAAATGCAAGTGCGATCGCAAATAATCTCCAGAAATCTACCACTCATGAATTTGATTGATCTCCAGATTTTGGTCAATTGAAAAGTCGAAAGTTGGCAAAATACTGACATCTTTAATACAGTCGATTGAAAGATCTAATAAAAAAATGAAAGAAATCTATGACAGCATTTTCGAAAGTGATTGGATTTTCCTGCTTGGTTCGATCAGAGTATCTCCTTGTGGTTGTTCAAAATCATCATTTTATGTCTTTTGATTGCTTTGCAATGTGAACAAAAAAATGGAATTGAAAGTTGCCACATCTTTGGCTGTCTGTAAATGGGTTCTCCACCATTCTTAACAAAGATTCTTTTTTAGAAGTCATCAAAGGTATACTTGAACATAAACTAGTATAAAAAGAAACAGAGCTTTGGTTCATACAACCAGCTAGACGTTTGCTTTGGTTTGGTAATCTGCATTGGAGAAGTTACCGCTAGACATGAATTGATTGTCTGAGGTAACACCTCCCCCCAACACACACACACGCAAACCATCTTCCCCCTTTGATTTTCACGCTAGGCACTATACAGCCATTCTCAACCAGGGTGCCAAACATCCAAAGGTTCCTCCAGTGGTTGAGAGAGGTTCCTTGGATTGTGGCTGATTGGACTCACAGTTCTGGAGTTAATGCCATCTTGGCATCTCTGACCACCATTGTAAGGCGGACATTCTTTCCACTGACTGCCAATGTAAGGGGCATTCTTACCACAGACCCCTGATAAAGTTTAGCAGAGGTTCCCTGAGAACTGAATTTTTGTTCCCTGAGGTCAAAAGATCAAGAAAGCTGCTACAATGTGGATAGCATATGGCATTGCAGGATGTCAATACATTTCTATCACAGAGCCACCCACTAAAATATTTGATTGGAGCGTTTGCCCTGGCATCTTATGTTTCTTTTTCTCCAGCCTTGGGGAAAATTAGCATCTTAATCAGCATCATTAGTCTTAAGTGCTGCACCTTGAGAGCTCTGCTTTGTAACGCTGCAGCTGCTGGTCTTTACTTTTCAGCTGCAGTGGATTCTTTGCAGCTGTTGCAGGTTGACGCTGGGTTTCTTTGTTTGATTAGTAGTGGTGATGTTTTCTACAGCACCTTCATATTCTGTAGAGTTGTGCCAGGCCTTTCATACAGTGATCTAGCTGATTTGCGCAAACAAGGCCCAACAGTTTTGTCTGAAATACTAAGCATGTATTTTAGTAAAAGAGTGTACAAAATTCTGATCTTGCCACTCTGGTTCCTTGAGCTCTAGTGAAGAGAACCATTGACTGCTAGACACACAAGTAGGTCAAGTCAAAAACGTACTGTTTTTGTGTTGGGCGGAGTGGGGAAAGGTTAGAGTCTCTAATAGATTCTGATAACTATATCTTCATTTAGTGAAGAGGTAATTTCCATTCACTTCCTGTCTTGCCTGACACCTTCTTTTCAGGACAGGATAAAAGAGGGGGGTATCCCAAAATAGAGACCCAGACAACAAGACTGAACCAAACCTTTTCAACTATTCAAAAAATAGATTATTTCTCTCTCTCTCTCTCTCTCTCTCTCTCTCTCTTCCTGTTGGGAAGGGTTTCTCTAATTTCCTGTTCGGTCTGTCATCAGTCACTAGGACAGGAGGTGAGGGAAATCTCCATAATGGGGCCAGAGATTGCCAAAGATCCCCAATAGACATACTAACCCTTTCCAACTCTTTGCAAATAGATATATTTTGTACTGTTCAACCCAAAAATGTAAAACAAGTTCCAAAATGCTGTAGAGGAGGACCCTTGCTCTCTGTGTGGAAGCAGTGGTCTCTCTGCAGAAGTCCAACACACTTCCTGCTGAGTCAGAACTAGAGCTCTCTTCAATCAGTAGGAAGCATGAGCCTTTCTGAATAGAGAACTCCAGCCTTGAGTCAGTAGGGGACATGCCAGACCAAGTCTGCTACTTTCAGAGAGCAAGGGTCCTTCTCTACAGCATGCTGGCAGGGGAAAGGCTTTTCTACTCAAGCCGTGGCTGATTTATAAAGTTAACAACCTGTAAGGTTTTGCACACATTTTGTTTTTTTAAACCTTGAATGTATTTTATCAATTTAAAGTGTAAGTTCAATTGAGCTTTAAGAATACACGGCTAAAAAGTCACAGGCAAAATAAGATACGAAATAAGGTGAACTTGAGCTTCAAACCTGCAATCTTTCAAAAGCCCACCGTAGAAAATAGCTAAATGGGGAAAAAAAAATCTATTTTACAGGAAAGTCCTGGCTCTGGCACGGCACGTAAGCCTTGCCTCTTTTATTTTTTTGTATATCCACATATCATGCGACTTTATGGATGTCTGCTGTGGCGATGCCCTTCAAGAAGAAAAGCTTTTTTCCATTTTGTTCCATAAAGAATATTATTTTTCTGCCAGCCAATTTTCTCTGTTAGTCACTAATTGGCTACATAAATCTCCAGTGTTGAGAATGAGGAATGTGTCGGTGTCATAGAGTGTAATCTTCAGCCTTATTTACCAATTCATTAAGATTCATTGATGCAGGATCGGTGAGAGGAAATGACAGCATAAATCAGCCCTCCAACATAATGACCCTAATCAGCTGGGAATTGCTGGAAATGTCAGTATGAACTATGTCCTTGTATTAGTGGCACTGTACATTGTCATTGCGCTTCTTTATGAGCGGGACGCATCCTCCTGACACGGACTGTATTTAACGAAAAAGAGTTGTTAAAATCTCGATTCCATTAAACCTATGAGATCCATACAAGGTCCTGTAGTATTTAGCCTCGTGGCCTTTACCTTCATGGTAACTGCTTAATGGAGCCGCGGTTTAATGCACATTTAGAGTACACCTGAGTGTGAAGAAAAAAAAAAAAAGGGGGGGTCTGAAAAAGAGGAACCTGATTTACGACTTGCGGCGTCGCTTAACCCAATCATCCCAGACATCATTGCCAACAGACAAAACACTGTGCTGTGTATTAAGTGCCATTTCCTAGTGTCAGATCTGAAAATGAGGCCACATTCTGAATGATCAAGATGGACGACAGTTGGATGTTAAGGTTAACCTTGAGGGCTTTGATTTTTTTTTTTTTTGGTAATATCTAAGTTAACCCTAATCAAGTGCTAAAATCATTCTTCATGGGCTACCTGTATAACCTAAAGAAGAACTGTAAGCAGACATAAAATACCCACAGTTAATCCGGGTATATATATTCATTACAATCTACAAATACAGCAAATCTCTGGGCAAAACCTTTTTTATTTTTTTTATTTTGGATAGGGTGGCACTCTGTTAAGTTTCAGTTGCTTATATGTGAACCAAAAGGAGCAGCAAACCATTGTCTCGAGCCCAAAAAGTCCTTTATTCTTGTCACAATAATACAACAGGAAAGCAAAAGGCAGTCAATGCGTTTTGGGGGTCTCAATTTCTCCTTCATCTGGGCTACAATACTAATGGAAGAATCCATAACAGGTGTTGAAAAAAATAAATCTCTGTTTTTATGAGGAATGTTCTACTTCAATAAAATAGATGTTTTTAGACTGTTTAGAATTTTTATGTTCTATGTTTTTCTACACCTCTTATGGAAATATTTATATCGTTTCCATTTGTATTCTAGCCCTAATGAATAGGAGAGTCTGTGGACCCCCGAAATGCATTGACTGCTTTTTCTGTTATTATTTGTGACAAGAATAAAGGACATTTTGGACCCTAAAAGTTATTTAGTACTATTGGTTCACTTATAGTCTGATTTCTCAACCTAGATGACCCCTTTGTCTTGGGGGTCTCCAGCTTTGTGGATAGCTGTCGATCTAAATCAGGCTCAACTAATTATTTCTTTTGACAGGCTGTGGCCTCACCTCCACCTTTCTTTGAGGTTTTTATTGCTGTCTGTATTTCTATACGGAGAGAATTTCCTACTCTGTTTGCACTGGTGACCACCGTTATCAAGAGAAAAAGTGAGGAGAATTCCAACATTTAGAATTGTTCCTTAAACAAGAGGTAAGGGGAAAACTTCCAATGGGGGACATCTGTCCCCAAGACAACGGAGGTAAATTGACCTTATATTAGGAGACTTCCTCTCACTTCCTGTTATGTCTCTGGGACTGAAAGTAAAGGTAGTTTTCCCCAGTGGTACACAGACAGCAAAATAAAAAAAAAACTGATGGATAACAAAATGGATATAAATACACTTTACACTTTATGACAAACTTTTTTTCAGATTTGGATAGAATGGTGAGGGGATAGAACCACTGTCTGGTTTTATTGCTGTCTGTGTCCCCATTAGGGAATTTTCACACTCTTTATTTGTCCTGGTCATTGGTGCCTCTAGAAAGGAAAGTGAAGGTAAATCCAAAATTTTGAGTTGCCACTAGAACAAGGATAAAGGGGAAATCTTCCAATGGGGACAGTTATTCCCATGACACCAATATTTCACATTGGAAAGATTTCATGTCACATACTAGTGAGTCTACAAGTCAGCAAGTGAAGTGAAATCACCCTAATGGAACAAAGTGGGCAAAGAAAAAAAAAGCAAAGAAAAAAAAAAAAACACAAGCTAGCATTTTTAATCTTCCTGTACTCCAGCATTTTTCAACATTTTTGCCCAAGAAGAACCCCTGAAATAATATTTAGGTCTTTGGGAACCCCTTGGGGAATCCAATTAGTTGGTGGTCAATGAGCCAGTGGTAAGAATGCCCCATTTACAGTAGAGGTCAAAATGTCACTTTCAAGGACAGTGAAAAAGAACGTTGGTGTCATGAAGCGGGCTCTGCCAGGTGGCATTGGACCCAGAACTAGACAGGCATCATCAAATGGGAGGTTAATCAGCCACAATTGAGAATAGCTGCCCTGCTCTATCCACAATACTGGCTAAACCGAATTGCAGATTTTTAGAAAGCAACCTGCATTTGTATTTTAGCTGTGAGCTAAGGTGATGTTGCCTTACAGTAGAGACTACAAGAGGCTGTATAGACGCACATTGCACAGGGATGTTCCACTGAAGTCACCATTAAGAAACTCACCATGAGAAATGCCATGCAGCAGAGCCAGACAGCAATATTGACTCATCTGTGTCAGACAATGAAATGTGGACTTGAGTTTGTCTTTAAAGTGTATCTCTAACTTTCTGATAACTAACATGTTGCAAGGAAAGCCAGTAAAGCCCTTGAAGTATCCAGTCTACATGTCAGATCCTCAAAAATTCCTACAAAATAAAAAAATAAATAAATATTGCACCTACCTGTTACAGTTTTGTGTGGATACAGATACATTGGATCGTTGTTTTCAGGATCTATTTTATCCAGTGACCTCAAAAGCAAGATTTCAGGACATGAGTTTCCAGCTCCACCCATCCTCTCAGGCTGTCACAAGGAATGACATTGGATTGCAACATGAAATTCTGTTTTGGTATGATGTAAAATGTTGCAGAAGGAGTAAGACTTGTATGGGTTTGGAGTAAGATTCGAGATATTCAAATGGTGACTACAGTAAAACCTTGGATTGCGAGCATAATTCGTTCCGGAAACATGCTTGTAATCCAAAGCACTTGTATATCAAAGCAAATTTCCCCATAAGAAATAATGGAAACTCAAATGATTCGTTCCACAACCATTTATTCATAGGTTCTTCAGTTTATAGACCATATAAAAAGATTATAGCAATGTGATAGGTTGTGTAACCATAAAATGTCCATCCACAAATAGAAGCCTCCACAAGGGGATTAGAAGCAAAATCCAGCAGGAGCTACTGAGTATAAAAGAGAAGAGAGGCGCCTCTAAAACTTTTTCGTGGAAGGGAGTTTAACAAGATACGTGGCCACTCATTAAAATTAGAAGAAAAGAGGTATAAAGAGGTATAACCTTAAACTACGTAGAGGGTTATTTACTGTAAGAGCGGCAAGGATGTGGAATTCTCTTCCACAGGCGGTGGTCTCAGCGGGGAGCATCGATAGTTTCAAAAAACTATTCGATAAGCACCTGAACAACCGCAACATACAGGGATATGCAATGTAATACTGACATATAATCACATACATAGGTTGGACTTGATGGACTTGTGTCTTTTTTCCACCTCACCTACTATGTACGGTAACTAAATGTAGCAATATGTTGCTAAATGTTGTACCTTCATTAAATGTAACCATATTGCTACACTGAGACACTTAGACTACACTCTCTTCTCTTTTATACTTAGTTGTGAAATGACGCTACTCTTATATCAAGACATCGCTTGAATATCAAGTCAAAATTTATTAAAAAATGTTGCTTGTCTTGCAAAACGCTCTCAAACCAAGTTACTCTCAAACCAAGGTTTTACTGTAGTTGGTGATTTAAACCAGATTTGGTTGGACTTACCCTTTAAATGTATGCCTGTGCAAATTAAAATGACCACAGCACAAAGTGTTTTACCTCCTATGGCCATAATCACACCTGAATGTTTTGTAGCTTTAAATTCAAAAATGTTCAACACTCAAAATCCCATGATTCCCCTTCAAGGTAATGTCATAAGTGCTAGTATGCATCCACTTAAATAAAGACTTGGCTTAAAACGAAGCCCTGCAGCTGCGCACTGTCACTGCTGTCAGGGTTTCTTCACCCGGTCTTCCTTCCAGGTTCACAGGCTCCAGCTGTTTGAATGGTTGAGCCACGATGACGTCACTCCTGCACATAGGACTCACGATCACAGGACAGCACTCTCGATGGACGCCACACTTGAGTATGACAAACATGTGAATATCTCCTAAATGGTGCATGTATAGGAGATATTCATTTTATCTACATGTAAGCTTTATTATAATAAACTTACTTGTAGGTAAAAGTGACAAAGCGGAGTTTACTACTGCTTTAATTGTGCCTGTTCACACCTGATCGTAGTATCACTTCCTTTAAGCTTCGAGCCTTTTCTTTGTCCCAATAAACTTCCATGGGAGTGCCTGAAAAGTGCGCGTACCGCATATTTTTTCCTTGGTAACTTGCTTTCCATTTGCTAAAAATAATTAAAAAAAAAAAAAACACACTTCCAGTGAAGTGACTGGAAATGAAACCAATCCTCCTACAGAAATTGTACCTGTTTATCTGCTGTCTTCTTCTCTCTACATAAGTTCAAAGTCCAGAATTTATGCAGCTTATCTGAGTTGTCAGATAAAAAAGGGGATGGAGAGCTGGAGTTAAACCCTGCAGAGCTCTTTGAGGAGAGCTTCGAGAGCTGATTGGAAGGAAGAGACCCCCCTCCCCTTTCGTACAGCACACAGGAACACAGCTGAGGCTGATAATCTGCTGGAGCTCCGTCCTCTGTCACCTTTTTTCTCTTGGTGTCAGGAAAACTTGTCAGAAATGATTAATGCTGATAGCGAAGGAATGAGACAGTAGACAGAAATCACACTTAGTGCTCTTAATTGAGACAAGTACACACTATAGAGGGATGTGCTTTTTTCATATTGCATGTCTGAGGTTTACAATACCTTTAAACCTCAGATTTCCTGCAAAAATACTCAGTGCCTATATAAATGCTAATAAAAAGTTTGTAAAATTACCAAGATTCTCAGCTTAAGTGTGAATGCAGCCCAAAAGTTTCATGTAATTGTTCGTTAAGTAAAGTCACCATAGTTCAAAATTTCTAAACATTTTTTATGCCATCTATAAGAAAAAAAAAAAAAAAAAAAAAAGCAAAATCCATTTTCTGGATATTTTGTTGTCTCAAAGCAAAGCCGTTAGCCGCTCCACTTTCCATGCTTCTGATGAAGTATTTGTTCATGAACCCAGGGTCGAAAGTTAAGTTTTCAGTTTTATATATATCTTTTTTTTTTCTATTTTTATTTCTGTATTTTGTATTGAGCCTGATGGTAAACCAATTTTTTAATCAGAAACATCTTTAATCTCTGGTACAAGACCGAGTAAGACCTGCTACAGAACAAGACGAGTTTACTTAATCTTGACAGCTTTTGCTGTAATCTTACTCTGCTTGTGACAAGTCAGACTTAAAGATTTATAACTGCTTAATCAAATGTCTAGAAGACGCAGAAAATGTTATCATCGGACTTCCTTTCACATGACTTAGTGAGGCCTGAATAGACCGTTAGATAAGTGGCAGCAGAATCCATGCTCTGTAATAATTCCGAGTTGACTAACACTTTGAGAGAAAAGCTTTTACATTCCACAATGTATAATTGACCTGTGCAATCTTCTTTGTTTTTTTGTTTTTTTTTGTTTTTTTTTTTTGTTGTGTTTTGAAATTGCTGGCTACTTTAATTGCACCCACTGTTATCTTTTTTACAGTGGGAGCTCAGCGGCGGGTACCATGGACTCGATATCCGCCGGCACCGGCCGATTGTTCAGTACACAGGAAGAACGATGATCTGCCTATGTAAACAGGGCAGATCGCCATTCTGTCAGTAGGGAAGGCATGGATCCTGTGTTCCTGCAAAGCAGGGACAAGGATCCATGCCTTCCCCTAGTAAAAGCACCTCCCACAGTACACAAAATCATTAGTTAGGCACACAGTTAACCTTTTGATCACCCCTGATGTTAACCCCGTTCCAGCCAGTGTCATTAGTACAGTGACAGTGCATATTTTTTAGCACTGATCAATGTAATATTGTCACTGATCCCCAAAAAGTGTGACAAGTGACAGTGTCCAAATTGTCTGCTGCAATATCGCAGTCCCGCTATAAGTTGCTGATTGCCGCCATTACTAGTAAAAAACAAATCTCCCATAGTTTGTAGACACTATAACTTTTGTGCAAACTAATCAATATACACTTATTGGGATTTTTTTACCAAAAAATATGTAGCAGAATACATATTGGATGCTTATTACGATTTTTTTTTACCAAAAATATGTAGCAGAATACATATTGGCTTAAATTAATTAAGAATTTTGATTTTTTTTAAAAAAAAATGTATTGTATGTTTTATAGCAGAAAGTAAAAAAAAATGTTTTTTTTTTTATTTTTCAAAAATGTCGGTCCTTTTTTGTTTATAGCGAAAAAAATGAAATTTTTATTTGGGTACATAATTGCACGACCGCGCCATTGTCAGTTAAAGTAATGCAGTGCCATGTTGCAAAAAATGGTCTGGTCAGGTAGGGGGGTAAATCTTCCGGAGATCAAGTGGTTAATATTTTGTTGTCTTGTATCCAGCCAGTGGGTGGAACTGTAGGCTTTTTCAAGTTTTCCTTTGCATTCTTTGCTCCTTTAGGCCTGGTTCACACCTATGCAGGTTGCAGTCTATGGAACCAAAAACCAGAAGAACGTGACCCATAGGAAAACATGTTGAATGGACTGCAAAGCTGAAAACGCACTAAAAAATGCATGGGTGTGAACCAGGCCTCATTGTAAAAAGCCTATTATTTAGGCCTGGTTCACACCTATGTAGGTTGCAGTTTGCATATTCCAGGTGCATTTTGCGTTTTTCAATACGCATTTTTGATCCATTGAAGTCTATGGTACCAAAAACCAGAAAAAAAGTCCCTGGCCCTTTCCATAAAATGCATAGATGTGAATGTGACTCATAGGAAAACATGTTAAATGGATTGTAGTGTGTTTCTGCAGAACTGAAAATGCACTAAAAAATTGCATAGGTGTGAACCAGACCTCATACTAAATCAAGTTGAAATATACATACGCAGGTAAAGGAGTCAGATGAGTGACTCCTCCCATATCAGATGGCTTTGTTGAACATTGTAATCAGACCAAGCAAGCCTTAAAGCAGTCAACTTCTTTTGTGCTGTCTTTTCTGCTAACCCATTATGCTCTGAAAATCCCTTTTCATATATTCGTTTTTTGTTTTTTTTAAATAAAGATTGCATTTGTATAAATAAAACAAAGATAAAATCTCAGTTTACAAGCATAAGATCATAAAAGAAACTTGAAATACAATTGACCTAAAACCATTATAGTTTCTCTTTTTTCCGCAAATCGTCCTAAAAGCCCTGACTTACTGAACACCTTTTAAGACTATAGAAGGCACACTGGTCAGAAAAAGTGATAGCATTTTTCATAATAAGTGGCAAAAATATGTGAAATTAAAGATCAATATATCTTAGTGAGTGTGTATCCACTATTGAAAAGGTTTACCAGGATATCTTGGGAAACATTTAAGACCTTATAAAGCATCTAATAAGAATTTCTGAAATTGCTGGTGTCTTCTTGTGTGTGGGAATCCTGGCCATGTAGAGTATGGTCTTTCCCTTTTCTGTTATATCATTGTTCTGTGCAGTGCATCACTATCTATAGGCTGCTATACACACACCATCCCTGTAACATGTTACTAATCAGAAAACACTGTCATTTTATGTAAATGAGAACCATCAAGGTGATAAATGAATTCTTTTTTATTTGGGGATTTCTGCATTTAATACGTTGCCTTTCTCATACCTTTTGTTTGCCCTTGTAGATTATGATGCATAATTATACTCTGGTGTGATGCTAAACATAAACAGTAATATTATTTGTTTTTCCACTCGCTTAGGCTGTTATTTACATAAGTGCTGATCACCTATTTTTAAAGGGTCAGTCCACCCGACCAGAACTGGTATTTCAGTGTTTGGGAGATTCTGGAGAGTTAAACCACCTGACGTTTTCTTCAGTCTATTGGGGACCCCAATGATGAGATCTCTGAGCTGAGGTCACAGGTCTGCTCAGCCACTGTGACCATTATGAGGGATTCCTACTCTTCCTGCTATATTTTTTATGTCTTTTTATATTTTGAAAATTGCAAGAGGAGGAGCTGGGAACACATCAAATCAAGTGGGAACACCCACAACTTCCAGGTGGCTTGGGACAGAGTCCAGAATTAGGACATTGAAATCTCAGACTGCAGGGATTCACCTATAATTTAAATCCGTATTAAATCTAAAACCAAAGATGTGTTATATTGCAGTTTATCTATTCTTATATGTGGTGGCTGCATTCGTTTTCTTTTTTCCCTTTTCTTTACCCGGTGACCTGGCCAGTAAGTCTGTTATTTTTGCAACTTTCTTTTACCATTTACCTACCGGGCTAATTCTGACATTCTTCTCCTACATGTAGAAATCTGCATTTTTTTTGCTAGAAAATTACTTAGACCCCAAACATTATATATTATATATATATATATATATATATATATATATATATATATATATATATATATACATGTATATACAGTTGTGGTCATAAGTTTACATACCCTGGCAGAATTTATGATTTCTTGGCCATTTTTCAGAGAATATGAATGATAATGCAAAAACTTTTCTTTCACTCGTGGTTAATGTTTGGCTGAAGCCATTTATTATCAATCAACTGTGTTTACTCTCTTTAAATCATAATCACAACAGAAACTACCCAAATGACCCTGATCAAAAGTTTACATACCCCAGTTCTTAATACTGTGTATTGCCCCCTTTAACATCAATGACAGCTTGAAGTCTTTTGTGGTATTTGTGAATAAAACTCTTTATCCTCTCAGATGGTAAAGCTGCCCATTCCTCTTGGAAAACAGCCTCCAGTTCCTGTAAATTCTTGGGCTGTCTTGTATGAACTGCACATTTGAGATCTCCCCAGAGTGGCTCAATGATATTGCGATCAGGAGACTGAAATGGCCACTCCAGAACTTTCACTTTATTCTGCTGTAGCCAATGACAGGTCGACTTGGCCTTGTGTTTTGGATCATTGTCATGTTGGAATGTCCAAGTACGTCCCATGTGCAGCTTCCTGGCTGATGAATGCAAATGTTCCTTCAGTATTTTTTGATAACATACTGCATTCATCTTGCCGTCAATTTTGACTAAATTCTGTGCCTTTGTAGCTCACACATCCCCAAAACATCAGCAATCCACCTCCATGTTGCACCGTAGGAATGTTGTACCTTTCATCATAGGCCTTGTTGACTCCAAATGTAGCGTTTATAGTTGTGGCCAAAAAGCTAAATTTTGGTCTCATCACTCCAAATGACTTTGTGCCAGAAGGTTTGAGGCTTGTCTCTGTGCTGTTTGGCGTATTGTAAGTGGGATACTTTGTGGCATTTGTGTAGTAATGGCTTTCTTCTGGCGACTCGACCATGCAGCCCATCTTTCTTCAAGTGCCTCCTTATTGTGCATTTTGAAACAGCCACACCACATGTTTTCAGAGAGTCCTGTATTTCACCTAAAGTTATTTGTGGGTTTTTCTTTGCATCCCAAACAATTTTCCTGGCAGTTGTGGCTGAAATTTTAGTTGGTCTACCTGACCGTGGTTTGGTTTCAACAGAACCCCTCTTTTTCCACTTCTTGATTAGAGTTTGAACACTGCTGATTGGCATTCTCAATTATCTTCTTATATACCTCTCCTGTTTTATACAGTTCAACTACCTTTACCCGCAGATCCTTTAACAATTATTTTGCTTTCCCCAACTGTATTTTTTGCTAAACAATTACTTAAAACCCCCAAACATTATATATTTTTTTTTAGCAGAGACCCTAGAGAAAAAAACATGTCATGCTTTAAAATTGCTTAAAAATCTCCATAGGCGATGGTTTGAACATTTCTACAGTTTACCAGTTTAGAGTTACAGAGAAGGTCTAGTGCGTTTACATATGTGTATGTATAAGTTCACTACTGTGCGCTAGCATGTGGGACAGAGGCGCTTTAAATTTTTATTCATGTATTTTATTATATTGTTTACATTTTTACACTGTCCCTTTATTAAAAAAATGTGATTACGTTTATTGCTATCGCAAAAAAATAATCATGTTTACATGTTTATGTTTCTCTTATCCTGGGCGGCCGTCATATGACGTCCTTGGCTTCCCAGCCGCTAGGGGGCACGTGTGCCGCTTCACTCGGGAGCTGATGCGCGTACCTGGCGGCCGCAAAGTTTGCTGGGCATTTGCGATTGCCGGTCACAGAGCAGGGACGTGGATCTGTGTGTGTAATCAAATGAAAAAAAATGTTGTTTTTTTTTAAATATTGGGATATTTATTATAGCAAAAAAATATTGTGTTTTTTTCAAAATTGTCAGTCGTTTATAACGCAAAAAAATAAAAAACGCAGAGGTGATCAAATATCACCAAAGAAAGCTCTATTTGTGGAAAAAAAATGATCAAAATGTCATATGGGTACAGTGTTGTATGACTGCGCAATTGTCATTCAAATTGTGACAGAATTGAAAGCTGAAAATTGGCCTGGGCAGGGAGGGGGTGAAAATGCCCTGTATTGAAGTGGTTAACCGGGGAAGCAACGGGAAGAGGCTGGATGGGGGGGAGCATCTTTCCCGGCGCTTCTAAAATGGTCTAAAATCTTGCGGTAAATCTGCCACTGGGATCACTTCACAAAAATTTCCCAAAATCAATACTGAGGTTATGGCATCTAGCTGCAGCCATAGCCCCAGTATTTAATTTCAAAATCATGGCGTGTATGTAGTTAGGTGGCCGGCAAGTATATTCTTTATTATTTGCCTAAATCTGAACTCCAGGCACAAAACTTATACACAAAGTAGACCAAGATTCAAGTAAGAATACACTTGCCTCTTATATTTAGACAATATTTCATTATTCCACAGTTCAGCTTTAGTGCTAAGCAGTTGTTATGAATTTACTATATCTAGTAAAAATAACCTCCTGGGGTCTGAATGCTGTTGTTTTTGATTTTACTCATTGTTAGAACTACTGCTATTTTTTTTGTGTATATTTTGATATTTCAAAGGACAGCCGTTTGCATAAACAAATCCAGTGTTGCATCAAGCGCATATTGACTGCCTTACAAACTTTAAATAAGTACCTGCCCATCCCTATCTTTGCACCGTGCAAGGTGTTGATGGCCTTCAGTACCGTTTATCCTGTAATATATGTATAGGTTGAGTCTAATTCATAGTTTCTCTGGATGGCTTCCCGATAATGGCTATGCTGGACCATGTCAGAGCAATATGTGTCCATATTCATCTGGAGCAGTGTTTCTCAACCTCTTTACCAGGGGTGCCCAGCCGCTGGCCCGCGGCACCCTCCGATGTGGCCCGCTATGTCTTGCTCTGAGATGGCGGGTCGGCAAGCCCAGATCGTGGGTTCCCGTCCCGCCATCTCCGAGCATTAGTGCGAAGAACGGAGCCGCCGCTAGAGGAAGCAGAGCCGATGCTTCCTGTATAGCGCTGGCTCCTTCACAGGCGGAGTGATGCCAAATGTACTCCTCCTGTGACAGGAAGCATCGGCTCTGCTCTCTATTGCAATTATGCTCGGGGATGGCGGGTCGGGACACAGGAACTCACGATCTGGGACAGCAGCCACCAGTACCAGTCACCAGTATCAGTACCAGCCATCAGTACCAGTACCAACCAACAGTACCAGTACCAACCAGCAGTACCAGTACCAACCAACAGTACCAGTACCCGCCAGCAGTACCAGTACCCACCATCCCTACCAGTCATCAGTACCAGCCAGCAGTATAAACCAGCAGTACCAGTACCAGCCAGCAGTACCTGCCAGTAGTACCAGTACCAGCCGGCAGTACCAGTACCCACCAGCAGTACCAGTCATCAGTACCAGTACCGACCAGCAGTAATAGCCAGCAGTACCAGTTAGCAGTACCCACCAGCAGTACCAGTACCAGCCAACAGTACCAGTCAGTAGTACCAGTACCAGCCAACAGTACCTGCCAGCAGTACCAGCACCTGTCAGCAGTACCCACCGGCAGTACCAGCCAGCAGTACCAGCCAGCTGCAGGAATCCTGAGAAAGAAGTGAAGATTGAGGTTAGTTGAGGAGCTGGTAAACCGCTGTGCATCAGTGTAAAAGCAGCCTTAGGCCCCTTTCACACAATCGGTCCGATCGGGTCCGCCTGTCTGTTTTTCAGGTGGACTCAAATAAACTCTCCATTCACCTCTATAGAGCGGCAGATGTAAACAGACTCGTGTCCGTTTACACCCCCCCTTATCTGCAATCCGATCTCCTTAAAAAAAAAAAAACAGAAGGGGATCTGTCCCCTTCTGTCTGGGCAGATCAGAGGGCCCTTAGGGTAGAGCGCATTGCATCTGTGTCTGCTCTACATATGCAGAGTGGACACAGACCTGACATCCCTTCTTTATGGCCCACGACCGGTTATTAAGTCGATAAAGTGGCCCCCGCTCCTCAGAAGGTTGGGCACCCCTGCTCTTTACCATAAAGGAACCCTTGAAATAATTTTCAGGTGATAAAAATGATTATACCTACATCTTGTACATTAGTGTGTACAATACGATGCATAAAGGTGTAACCACTTGCCATCTGCGCTATAGCGCTATAAGACGGCTGCAGCACGGACTTAATTTGCCGGGAGGGCAGCCCTGGACGTCCGCCCGTGCTTGAGCGGCCTGCGCGCCCCCTGCAGGGCACACGCGATGCGCTCTGTGATCAGCGAGTTTATGAGACTCGCCTGATCACAGATCGGAGTAAGGGGTCGTTCCTGATCACAGATCGGAGTAAGGGGTCGATCCCGACCTCTTATCACGTGATCAGCTTTCAGCCAATGACAGCTGATCATGTGATGTAAACAGAGCTGGTAATCGGCTTTTTTTCCTCCTCATGCTGGTAGCGTGAGAATGAAAAAAAAAGCCGTTCGCCAGCGGCTGCGAGAGGGACATCGGTCCCGCTCGTGGAGAGTCACCAGCATCACCTACCAGTGCCCACCAGCATCACCTACCAGTGCCCACAGTACCATCCATCAGTGCCCACAGTGTCGCCTATCAGTGCCCTCGGTGTCACCTATCAGTGCCCACAGTGCCGCCTATCAGTGCCCACAGTGCCGCCTATAAATCATTAATCAGTACGTCATTACCAGTGCTGCCTATCAATACCACCTACCAGTGCCCATCAGTGCCACCTACCAATGCCCATCAGTGACATCTATCAGTGCCACCCACCAGTGCCACCCATCAGTGCCGTCTTATCAGTGCCATCTTATCAGTACCCATCAGTGTCGTCTTATCTGTGCCTATCAGTGTCACCCTATCTGTGCCCATCAGTGCAGCCTCATCAGCGAATATCAATGAAGGAGAAAAATTACCTGTTTGCAAAATTTAATGACAAACTATGAAACATGTTTTTTTTTTTTTTTTTTTTTTAATTTCTGTCTTTTTCTGTTTGTTTAGCAAAAAATAAAAACCCCAGTGGTGATTAAATACCACCAAAATAAAGCTCCATTTGTGTAAAAAAATGATAAAAATTTCATTTCAGTACGGTAGCATGACCGCGCAATTCAAAGTGCGACAGAGCTGAAAGCTGAAAATTGGTCTGGGCAGGAAGGGAGTTTAAGTGCCCAGTAAGCAAGAGGTTAAAGAATAAAAAAAAAAAAGCAAAATCAGGAAAAGAACGAATGACTGGTAATCTGCAACATACTGAAGGTTTAAATAAAATAATGAATAACATGGCAGATATGGCAGACTTAGCACTAGAGCTGGGCGATTTTCTCCAAAAAAAAAATCTGCGATCTTTAAAAAAAAAAAACTCGATTCACGATTCGAATCGAGCTGTTGTTTTTTTTTTGATGGACACCGCGCTGGTCCTAAGGAGCTGCAGCCAGGAGTTTTTAGGCGAGGCCGCAGGTTCGGCCTAGTCCATGGGGTCCAGCCTTGCGGACTAGGCTGAAGCCACGGCCTCGCCTAAAAACTCCTGCCCGTAGCTCCTCAGGACCGGCACGGTGTCAGCGCCGGTCCTGGTGAAACAAAAAAAATCTAAAAAAAGCACATAAAACACCTAGGGCAGATCGCTATTAACAATGTCCCTGTCCCCCTCATGGTCCTGTACTTTAAGTAATATTCTTAAAATCGAATGATTACAACAGATAAGAAACAGACGATAAAGACAGCCAGTTAATCTGCACTTTTATGGCCCACTGACCACCCACCTACAAGCAGACATGCTGCTGCTCGGGTGAGTACTCATTGCCCTGGTATGTTGTATGTTGACTTTGACAGGTGGCACTGCCTATCAGACTCTCTATTATAAGTAAATTAGAATGTGCCGCAAAGCCAGAGCCAAATGCTTGGCTTGCAGTTGTGGTGCGGTCCTGCGATGCAAAACCACCATTCGGCAATTAAAACATAAGTCTCCCACCCCACCAACAAAAAAAAGGCATTAAGATGCCACATTATTGCCTCCTTATCTGCAAATTCAATGTGCTCTGAAAGCAATCTATGGTGGATTTCTTTTTGTGGAGCAGTAAACCCTGCTGCTCCAATGAGAAAGGAGCCCTAAAATTGTGGTGTCCCCCAGTGGCCCCAGTGTAGTTGTGACTCTTTACATTGTTAGCAGAGTCCAAACCCACCTGAGCTATTCTGCCAGGAAGCTGTCAAAGTGTACAGCCAATCATAGACAGAGGCATTCCCCACCCCACTGCCACATGTATACACGCCTCTTGCATACGTGTGAGGCAGAAAGTGCCTCAGCCACCTATGAATGGCTATTGGCTTTGACAGCTTCATGGCGAGATAGCTCGGGCGAGTTAGGACTCATGTCTGAACACACCTGAGCTCATCCCTAGTGGTTATTGGAAAATGATCCCCTTGCATTGGTGGTCAGTGTAGGTGGGAGATCAGTTGGCAATTGTTAATTTCTCAAGGGACCTCAAGCAACCCCAGGAGGAACCCTGGCTGAGAAAGGCTGATATACGCCATGTGAAAGGGTGATTGTGCAGAAGCTCAACTGGGGTACGGTTGTCACCCTACAAAAAGGAGTGCCTAACCAGCCAGGATCACCAGGTATTATTTTAGGCTGCAGATTGAAATATATTGAAAGCATCTTTTGAAACGACATTATAATAATAAATCTTATGTTTTAGTGATTGGGTCTACTTTACACTGTTTTCTATTTTGTGAGTAACAGATGCCATTCCTAAAATATTGTTTTTGTTTTTTTCTTTTTGTTTTTTTTTTTTTTTTTTGCATCAAGCATAATCGCCTGATAAAGTACTATGACAGACTTTTTTTGTGTTTAATATGCTTTCACAGATGCAGTATCTGCGCTGCTGTAACTTTCAACACATTTTACAAGAAAGCAATTATTGTACTACAATTTTGCTGTTTAATTTACACCCTCTAAAAAAAAAAACAAAAAAAGGTTTTGACAACTTGTGACTTGCTTGTACATCTCTAGGGTTCAACTTGAGAAGGCGGGGAGGGGCTTTCCTTTGTGCTAGAAAGCAGAGATAGGAAAAGTTTGTAGGGTCATGCGTGACCCCCAACCAAAAGGCACTGCCATTAATATTTAACAGCTTGGGCCTTAGGACAGCTGCAACAAATAAATGTAACCCTTGAAGAAGGGGCTTGTGAACAGCATGGGTGGGCTTGGTGTGGCTTTTCGCTGCCCTGTGCCCTTTCGGGTCCTGTACATCAAACACCCCATCCGAAATGTCACAGGTGGAGGTGGTGAAATTTATTGGGTGTCCACGTTGCTCTTTTAATTAAGACTTCTTGGCTCTCATTTTGCTAGGATCAAGTGTCTGGGCTATCTCCAAATTTAATCTCTGTTCGGAGGGGCACGTAATAGCTAACACTTGTATACGCTTAAGGCTAAGCTCCAGGAAAAAGGCAGAATAAACAGATAAAATGCATATAAGCACAACCAATTGTTTTTTTTTTTTTTTTTGCTGCTTTTCCCTCCTCTAGACTAAGCTCCTCTGTAAAGGGGCTGCAAAAGCTGATATCAGCTCAAATTCAGGTACATACAATGCTTGCATTTAATAAAATATATTAATAATATTTATGACAGGTACCTATACAGCACCTACAATGTATGTAGATCTTTACATTCATACATTCACATCACCAGCATGTCTTTTGGAGTGTGGGAGGAAACCCACGCAGGCACAGGGAGAACTTGCAAACTTGAGGTGCTGTAGTTTGGATTTGAACCAAGGACTCCAGTGTTGTTAGGCAAAAGTGCTAACCACTTAGCCACTGAGTATCCAGCATAGCGCTCACAACAGCGAGCGCTCAATGGTTAGTGTGACAATGCTGACCAATGAGAAGCGCTTTTTTCTTCTGGGGCAGCTTTCTAGAAGAAGAAGCCTCAGATGCGTTTCCCATTTGGTCAGCACAGTCACCTGGCTGCGCTGACCAATGAGCACATGCCATTGCAAGCATTTTGATGGATACGTACTCTGAAGGCTGTCTATTGTAGTATACAATATGTGGGCCACTAGACTGATGGCATGGGGCTTCACAGGGTCCACACGGGTGAAAAGTATGTTTGGAGTTAGTTCACCTTTAATTTTTTTGTGAAAAGGTGCACATACCCTTGTGCTGTCTGGCAGGGGTATCTGAATCAAGACTGACTGAACAGAATAGCAAATCCTTTGGGATGGAAGTCAGTTTGTTTATATATATATATATATATATATATATATATATATATATATATATATATATGAATTTCAGCTGTGTATGTAGCAGATTGCCTTAAGTTCAGCTTTAAAGGATCAAGTTACGGACTCTTCTACCCATGAATATACGTGGCAGTTAGGGAGTTAAGAGAAGAAAGTGAGGTGATTAATGGAGTGTACTCCAGTCTAACTTTGTCTAAACAGATCCTCCCCACGTGATCACATTAAGACTCCCTTCTCTGTCTGTTTGTTGCTAAACTTTATTGTAGTGTTAATCTTCATAAGCTCTATGTATTTAGTTTATTAAACTCCTGAAGGCAACGATTAAAACAAACCGTTGCGGTGAGCCACAGATCCTAGAGGAACGTTTACATTTTACTTTTCAATACAACCAAATTTCCAGGTTTTTAATACCTCGGCATCCTGGCCCATTGTTCCTGCAAAGACACGGCCTGGTATGAAATTATACAATCTGTGAAGCTTTTTCCATTATCTTGGCGCCGTTACAGCAGTATCTTAGCATTTTAAAGGAAAATGAGCTCTTAGGCGCATGATTAATAGCTGCGAATGAGACAAGCACTGGGTCACAAAGTCACTCCATTACAAAATAAGGGCTGGCCTAATAAAAGCATCCATCTATTTGGCCAATAAACCATCTGAACGATCTGCTTCTACTTTTTAACTTGCTTCTCTGTAGACAAACTGTGATGTTATGTTCTGGCAAACAACTGAGGATTACGGTGACCTAGCCAACTCCCTCTCCTCTAAATTGGCCAATCGCTTGCAGTTTTTGTAATGGTTGATCCTTTTGGTAGCTTGGGCCATGAACCTATGGCAGCCTTGAGGAGTGACCTATGATACAAGGGTTTTTTAAATGTATTTACTTATTAAGTTTTTGACACACAACCATAACATAATTTTATACTAAAAAGTAATTTACAGTTTTGATTTAATCTGTGACCCAAACTATTGCTGGTAGTCCGCGACATGTGATCAGTCCTCAGTGGTGCTTGCACACTGCTCTGTCATGACTTGGCTATGATGCTGTTTTTTTATTCACCTTGGAGAAAATTACAAATTCCCCTTCCTGAAGCCTTATGGGATATGTACATCATGCATTGATGGCATGGCTTGGTTGCCTTTGGAACAATATTGAGTATGCAGCGCATGCTTTGGGCTATCTTGCTTACACTGTGCATGCGCAGCATAGCATCGTCGGGAGGCTGAATGCAAGAACCCAGAACAGACACGCAACCCTCTGATGACATTAGTATCAAAGATGGAAGTGCGGGACCAAACGTGTGGTGGCAAAGCAGCAGGTTTCTACTAGACAATGCTGGATTTGCTGGGCAAGTTTGGTTTTTAAGGACAGAGGGGATTAAAAAAAAAAAGCACCCAGGAATTGGGAGGTCTGGGAGTTCTGGACTTCCGCAAATATTATGTGGGGGGAGCAAATGACCCAATTGTGTCAATTAGACTCTTCCTATTCTAAGCTGGACTGGGTCTCTTTAGGAGCCCTTTACCTATAGAACTGGTGATTTGGCTTCCTTCCAAACATCGTAAAGCTCTTTTGAGCCCAACCCTTTCTCATTCCATAGGCTTATGAGACTCTTCCTGTAGGAGGTGGCCCCTTTGCTTCCCACACATCCCGGTTGCCCTTCTCTTCAACAACCCCTTGTTTCTACCGGCCTACGATCTTACCAGTTTTGATGGTGGATGGACAAGGGATTATATCGGATAGGCCATATTTTTTTATCACAAGAGCATACTCCCTTCCATTTAAAGATGCCACCCTCTCAAAGTTTCTGTCTACATAAATTCTACCGTACTTATGTTCTCTTCAAGAATTGAGCTCTGACCTTACAACGCAAATGGTGTTTGAGAACAGATGTTTGCAGGCCACATTGCAACGAGGGTGCATTTTGATGCTGTACAGTCTATTTGTTGCTCCGTCCTCCAAACTGTCCTATCAGTTGGCGTGGGAAAAAGATCTTAATATGGACCCTGATGATGTAGATTGGCAAACCTGGAATGCCCATATTCATAAGGGTATTATGAATGTAGCAGTGGTTGAGGCAGGCTTTAAGGTTTACTCTAGAATGGTATTTAGTATCAGAATGCCACTCGAAAATGTTTCCAGGTTCTTCATCCTCGTGCTTTTGGGATTGTGGGCAGGTGAGGAGGCCCTTTCATATTTGGTGGACATGTCCTAAGGTTAGATGTTTCTGGGGACATGTCCACTCTTTGATATATTCAGTTACACTGGTCAATATTACCAGGGATGCTCAGGTTGCACTGTTGAGCATGTAGAAGACATCCTGAGACATACACAGACCCAAATTCTCTTTATGTTTTTAGTAGCCAAGATAGCCATTGCAACAGCTTGGAAAAGCCCAGTAGTCTACTTGGCTCTGCTGAAACCCAAGTTGACCTGGATTATGCTTAATGAAATGAAAACATTGTGAGCGTCTTACGGGATAAACAAGCACTTTTTGACAAGATATGGAAGCCCTCACTTTAATGGCAGTTGGATATGTGGTCATGGGAGGCTTCTAGATAAACAAGATTCTCTCCTTTTCTCTTTTACAGTACTTCTTTTTCTTCCCCTCTTTTTCTTTTTCCCTCCCTTCATTCTTTTTTTTTCATTCTCCTCTTTTTCTTCTTACTCTCTTACCAACAACACTTCTTTTTGTATAATGCAATGGATACACATGTTTGATGGATGAATATCCTCACTTTAGGCATATCTGTTATTGTAAAATTTTTTGTGAGTGGCTGCCCTATTCAGGGCCTGTTTTTTGGTCACAGTCACATTGGAATGATATATTTCCATTTATATTCACCAATATATTTGTGGTGGGGTGAACAGTGCTGCAGAGCCACTGCTCAGAGGAGGTACATGGTGAGGAAAGCAAGAATGACCTGAGCAACTTAAAGTGGAACTCCACTCTCGCAATCAACATTGACTGTTTTTAATCCTTATGCTGCTAGCATTAGTAAATAAATAAGAACGTATATCATCACTTGTTTTACATTTTTTTTTTTTACGTTTCTTCAGTAACTTCCTGGTTACTTGCCTAGGCAAATGATGTCATACATCCCAGAAGTCTTCTGGAGGTGACGAGGGGCTTTCACAGCCAAGCACACTCACTTGTTCGCATGCCTGGACTAAGGGCAGATGGATTCCATGAAGTCAATGCTACATGAATCATCTGCCCTTACTCAAGATGGCCACAGCCAAAAATGCTAGGGGGGTGCTTTTCAAAGTGATTTCTTAGCAAAATAAAACATAGAGACATGGATGGATGGTGGAGTTTGCTTTGAATTTTAAAAATGACTTAAATGTCTATTTTGCTTTGTGGTGCTCAAATGCAGCATTGTTCCACTTTAAGTGCTTCTTTTGCAAAGTATATTTTTAAATTCATTTACTGCTTGTTAACCAATTTGTAAATCCTTCAATTCTGTAGCCTGGTCACAGGTTTGCTTTAAGGTCAAACTTTGATAAAATGTACACATGTTCTCTATTGAAAGCCCCTCTGAGCTGGAGGGAAGGGACAAACCATGGAGCTGCACCTTTTTAAAACAATAATTTTATAACCGCTCCCATATCCCCATCCTGACAGGCTTCCTTTATGCCAGTAGGTTTGGGGAGCCATGCTTTTTTTATTTAAAGTACGGGATTGGGGTGCCAAGTAGCAGAGCTCCAATTAAACTGTAATGACATCCGCTATTGGAGATCTGTCATTGAAAACTATGCATTTCATTGCAAAGTTTAGGAAGATTTTTCTCCTCTCAGTAGGTAGTACTCTCCTAGACAGATAAATTGGAAACTCATTTTTCTTTTCTAAGAAAACGGGCACTTTTAGATATCACTTTGCCTTCATGCATCTCCGTCACTTGTAGGGAGAGTCTGTGAAGCCGTCAGCAGTCAGTTTAAGAATACTTCTATATAGTAGAGCTGATAGAATTCTGTATAGAAAAGGAGTGAAATCCTGGCAAGCCTCCACGGGAAAGAAAAGAATAATGTAACACCCCTTTTACTCTCTCACTCCAGACTCACAGACGAGGAAAAGCTCTGCAAAAACTTCAGTCGCTTTACTCACAGCCACAGTTCTTGACATTAAAATTAAATAAATACATAGAAGTAAAACAAACACAGTCCATGCATGAAAAAAAAGCTGCAGAGCCTAGATGTTAGATGGTGAATGCAACTGTAAGTTGCCAAGATAAAACAAGTTTTGGATAGTTTGTCGAAACTTTGACTTCTAGGTGCCACGTAGATTGTTGTCTGTAGGTAATATGGTAATCGCCTTTTACTTAAAGCTGAATTCCACGTATGGCAAATTTTACATGTATGTATGTACCATACCTGAGGCATCCTCGTGGAAGCTGCTAATCACTGTAGTAGGCACCACGATTACAGTGATCTCCGCTCTGCTAGCTTCTGGGTCCCCTGAGCTAGCAGATCCTGCTAGCTTCCCACAGGTATGGCACCATCATACTTACATAGGACCAAGCTGGACCAAAGTATCTATTGAGAAATTGCAAAAAGAGCATGCTGCACTAATTTCAATACTATTATAATAATAGAATTAATGAGTGATTCAATTGGAACAAAAATAAACCTACGAAAATGTGATTTTCATAAATTAGATAAGGAAGCATGTAGAAGTCCCAATGTGAAATCTAAAACATAAATGCTTGAAAAAAGTGAAGGAAGGTGATTGCATCCACTAACGTGAACAGCTAAGAATGTAGATATCTTGAAGAAAACTGACAAATCCTCCACCAGGTAGCACCATGCAGACTTACCAGATAGCCATGACCCTCTAATTAAAGAAAAGTCAAAATGGGCATCATTTAAATAGCATCATAGGAATCTTCTCAAGTGAAGTCATCGGAAGATTAGGTGTAATCCAATCATCACAAATGGTGTGTTAAAAAAACTCCTCAATTGCACATCCATCCATATATTTCATACCGAGGATAAAAGGCAAAAAACTCCACATACTCCCATTTAAGAGTCACGGTAGCTCTTGTAAACACTCACTAGCCCGTAAACAAAATGGCTTCCCGCAGACCTCTGTCTATGTGACATCACAGCGGGCTCCACCCTTTGCGTTTCATCACACCTGACATCTTATTGAACACAGATCTATTTTATTGAGAAAGTGCCATACCTAGTCTTACCCCTACCCCCTAAATCCCACTTCATACCACTCAGTATTATGACCTTCCCCCTCTCCTTTTCCCCTTCTCCATCACTTCGCTCTTTCATTGTAATATGATGTTATTCCCTAAACCCCCTAGTTGATTGCCTTCTCCTGCACACTTTATATTCCTAATTCTACCCAGTTTTTACTGTATATTGATGTTTTGTACCTCAACAAGACAATTTGATGTCTCATGTCATTACACAATTTCTGATTTGTAATCCAAATCTTATATGGAAACAATAAATGGGTTAAACACGAAAAATGTCCATACCTAAATGTCATCTTTTGAACAGCTTTGATTACAAATGTATGACTTTTCCAAATAAAAAAAACACATTCACAGTTAGAATTTTATTCAGTTGAGAAAAATTTTCCAACTTGCTCCTTCAAATTTTCTCGTCACTATGATCAAAAATGAATTCTGACTTCAGGCCCCTTTCACACGAGAGGTCTTATTAGGTCGCCTGTCCATTAGGCAGGCCTGCTCAGGCTCTCCATTCTCCTCTATGGGCAGTCGGATGTGAACTTTTACACCGATCCTGCAAAAACAAACGGAAGAGGATCCATTCCTTTCTGTCTGGCTGAATCAGATCAGAGGGCAATCGGATGTAAACCGTTTACATCCCACCGCTGCAAAAGCCAAGTGGACACAGACCTGTCATCCGGCCACTCTACTCAGCTCATTGGGGGCTCAGTGGACGGATCCCCTGCTGAGAAAAACTGGATCCAGCCTGTGTTAATGATGCCTTAGAAAGTCAATCAAACCATTAGAAAGTCAATGGACAGATCGAATCACAGTCATTCACAAGGAGACTGGCCACCCGAGTGTGATTTCCGCTGCACAATTTATAAACAGCACTCTAGAAATACACGTCTGCCTCCCCACAGTTCTTTTTACAATACAGAGACACAGAGGTAATTAGTAGTAATAGTAGATATGCTGGAGCCTGAAGTTACAGAGACTACATAGTTTTCCTCCACATTCACCCAGCACAGTGTGAACAGTAGAACAGGTCCTGTCTTTTGAAGGCCTGATGGTCCCTGTAGGAATCATTTCATTTATTTAGGTATGCCAGTGAGCATAACTTGGGTATAGGACAGTTTGGCAATGCAGGTCGCCTAGTGGTACCAAAGAGGTTGTGAGTACCAAGGAACGATTTTTTAGTATGCACAACTAAAACTGCATAAGATTACATAAAATCTACAGAAATAGTAATTTTGTTAAAATAGTTTTTTTATGGAAATCTTAGCATTATTTAACAGGATCAATGGGCAAATACAACTGAGGTTCAGAGCACTAGACTAGACCTTTACTAATACAATAAAATAACTGATCTTAGAAGATATAGAAGTGCTATCCAAAAAAAATTGGCTTTTTTGTGTCACCTGATACGTATGAAATTATTAAATCACCTTTTCAACAAACTTTGATCCTCCTTATGGCTAAATACACACTCCCTGGGTGAATTTCTCTGATTTACTTGATATAATGGAGATTTGGAGCACTCAGTCAAGTATGTTTGTTTTCCAGGGACTTTTCTTGGTGAGAATTAGACATGCATGTTTCTCAGATGACACTTGTTTTCCAAAATCTAAATCAAAACTTTCAGGAACTTTCTCCTGGAAATATTGTTGGACCAAAAAAACATCCGATAGCAAGAGCCATTCTGAACCATTCTGAAATCTCAAGTATGCCTCATGTTATAAAAAGAATAACATTTTTCCGTTTAAATATTTTTTTCTAAAAAGCGTATTTGATTCACATTTTTAACCGAAAAAAAAATTGGAAGTTAGAATTTATGCACTGAATAAAGTGATCCACTGATCATAATTTTTTCTTAGAGCTCTTTCACACTGGGGCGCTTTGCCGGCGCTACAGCGCTAAAAATAGTGCCTGCAAAGCGCCCTGAAAGAGCCGCTCCTGTCTCTCCAGTGTGAGGGCTTTCACACCGGAGCGGTGCACTGGCAGGACGCTAAAAAAAGTCCTGCTAGCAACATCTTTGGAGCGGTGAAGGAGCGGTGTGTATACCGCTCCTCCACCACTCCTGCCAATTGAAATCAATGGACAGCGCGGCAGTGCTTTGTGGGTGGTTTTAACCCTTTCTCGGCTGGTTTTAACCCTTTCTCGGCCACTAGCGGGGGGTGAAAGTGTCCCGCTAGAGGCCGAATAGCGACGCGAAATTGACGGTAAAGCGCTGCTAAAAATAGCAGCGCTTTACTGCTGACGCACCCACCGCCCCAGTGTGAAAGGGGCCTTAGGACAGGGGGCTTGTGCTAAGGGTCCATTCACATCAGATGCATTGGTGATGTGCATTGGCAAATGCATGCCAGAGCATGTACATTCTAAAAGCAATGTATTTTATTAGGAGCAGCGCACTGCCTGACTCTAAGACCCATTTCACACTGAGGCTCTTTTCAGACGCTTTCACGCTAACAAAAACGGCTGCAAAGCTCATGAAAACCTATTTCCATTAAAATCAATGAATGCTTTCACACTGGGGCAGTGCGCTGGCAGGGCGGTGAAAAAACGCCCCATTCTATTAAAATGAATTGAAACCTCTTCAAAAGCGCCTGAAAAGCTCTTCAAATGCGCTCAGTGTTTTACTGGCAGTTTAGACACGGCTCAGTGTAAGAGGGGCCTAAAAAAAAGGTAGAGCGGGTTCTGTGTAAACACATGTAAATGCATTGCAACAAGCATAAGTGCAGTCAAAACAGTCAGTTTATGTTTCATTTTCAATAAAAGCTTAGTGAAGTTTAAAATAAAAAATATTGCGGCACATGTTAAAACGCAACACATCATGTATACACGTGTCAACAAATGTGCGTTTATGTGCGCTCAGCACACACGTTGCAGTGTGACTGGACCCTAAAGCCCAACAGAATTTACATGAATAGGAATGCAGTCAGACGGGCATTATACTAACAACTGCAAGTTTGACAGATGACATTTGATTACACGATCTGTCTGATGCCTAAATTGCAGTTCATAAGACTACAAGTGATAGTTGATAAGGTCATGTGACCAAGTACAGCTGACAATTGACAAAAGGTTTTTTGATCCCTTACCACGGCCAGCTGATGAGAGATCACGACCTAGAACAAGTGGAAGTCAATTGGTTGGATCGTTCACCTTTCTCTATGGTCCATTTACATTCCTGTGGGACATTAATGCACATCAATGAACACTGTGTTTGGGCAGCCTTTGAATGGGCTGTTAATGAACATCTAAAAATGCATCTGCACCTACTCGTTAAAAAAAAAAAAAGTATATATATATACTGTATATATATATATATCTATATATATATCTATATATATATATATATATATATATATATATATATATATATATAGATATATATATACTGTGTGTGTGTATATATATATATATATATATATATATATAAAGATGCATCTGCACCATTTTTTCCAAAGCAATTACACCATGTTATACTGTGCTGTGCAGTGTGGTGCGCTGAAGATCATGTGAATTAAGAATTACTATATATAGGTGTTAAGAGTGCCACCACAATGCAAGACATACTATTGTTACTATTATACTGCCTTGCCTTATTATGCAGCAAAACTCGCTTTTTACCACAACACACTTATGTGAATTGGCTTTTATGGGTTTTTTTTCCACCTGCAGAAGTTACATTTTGTGGCAGCTCTAATGCCTGCTTATTCCATTTTACCTATTACCTGATCATTGTCTGTCTGTAATTGACGGTAAGGAATCCTTGTCGTTTCACTATGACCACAACTGTCATTGACAGTCAGATTTTGGCATGTTCTATAATTGTGTGTACCCTTAGCTCTTAACTAGTCACTATCATTGTGGTTGGCTGGATAATAAGAATTGATGACAGCAGATGATATGTAATGACTGTTCAGTCTTTGGGTGTGAGGTAAGCAACCATTTACAACCCTGAACTAGACGCTTGCCAGGGTTTCCCTGACCTGCTATACCTGTCCTATGACAACACGTGCTACCTATTCCACCTATCACCAGTTACCTTATCTAAATTTAGCTTTACAAACACACAATTGTATGAGAACCTTTTCCAATCAAAGCTGTCAGTCACCATTTCCTGATGCTGAAGGTTGTTCGACAGTTCAACTTTACATGAGGTTTATCTGAGTGTGCAGGCATGTTTGCAGCAGACGTGGATTTCTTCAGGATAGAAGTGCAAACCTCTTATATTTTCTCCTTTTTTTCATATCTTGTGAGCAGAAAACTTCCTGTACGTTCTGCCTCTTCTGCACTATTACCAGCATTGTCCCCAGGTCTCTATTTGGACTACAGAACACCTCCCCCTATCTTATTGAGATGAGGAGAGGGGAGGTGTTCAGCAGTGCCAGGACAAGGTCATCTAGATTCCAGAGCGAACATGCCAAACTGTGTCCCCCCAAGATGTATGAGCATCATGTGTCAGCAAACACCCCCCCCCCCCAACAAAAAAAATTGAGCACTAATCTGCCATTGCCTCCCAGTACAAATCTGTGCCCCTGCTGAAATCCCCCCATCACAAATGCCCCCTCCAAACAAATCACCCCTCCTAGCACAAATCCTCTACCCTTCAAATGCCTCGGATTTCCTCTGAGTACACATTCTCTTCCCCTGCCACTTCAAATCCTCCCTCCCAGCATATTATCCCCCTGAGCTCCCTCCTAGCACAAATCTTCCCCCTCCCCAAATTTTCCCTCCTAGCACATCATCCCTACTAGCACCCCCTTCAAAAAAAAATTCCCTCCTAACACAATCCCTCTCCCCCCTCTACCATATCACCTTTTCTGGGACATACCCCCAAATACCCCCTTCTAGCACAAATCCTCCTCCCCCATCCACCTTCCCAACACAAATCCCACTCTTGGCACCCCCCCCCCCCCGCCACAACAAAATGTCCCTCCCTGGAATAATTCTTACCACCTGCTGCCCCCAAATTCCCCCTCCCCAAAACACAAATGCCCCCCCCCAACCTCCTCATGGTGCACCCCCACCTCTCATGATACCACAGTGACCAGGGCAGCTGCCCACCCCTTGTCCCCGCCCTGGTTTTTATTAATACTAAGATCCACACAAGGTGGCAAACACAAGTTAAAATGGCAATTAAAAGTTAATTTCCCACATCTGTGGCTTTTTAAATTGCAATTAGTGTCAATGTATAAATAATCAGTGAGTTTATTAGCTCTCATGTGGATGCACTGAACAGGCTAGATACTGAGCCATGGGGAGCAGAAAGAACTGTCAAAAGACCTGCGTAAAAAAGTAATGGAACTTTATAAAGATGAAAATTATATAAAGAGATATATCCTTTTCAGCTCATCTGCAAAGGATATATATCTGAACGGAGATCAGCTATTCTGAAGTCTGTGTTTAATATGCTAACATCTAGAGCAGTGGTCTCCAAACTACGGCTCGAGGGCTGGATGTGGCCCATTGCTAGCCTTTAACCGGCCCTTGTGGCACTATTCCTCCCAATGATATAAAGCACTATTCCTCCCACTGACACCAACAGTGGGGCATAATTATTGCCACTGACACCAATGAGGCACTATTTCTACGACTTATACCAATGATGGGACACTATTCCTCCCACTAATACCATTGATGAGGCACTACTCCTCCTCCTACTAACCACCAACCCTGAGGCAATGTTTTTTCTCACTAATGCTGGGCCCAGGACATTTTCTGCCCTCACTAGCCACAATCCGCCCCCCCCCTAAAGTCTAAAGGACTGTAAACGTGCCCTTTAAAAAGTTTGAAAAGTTTGGAGACCTGATCTAGAGGAAGAATTACTTTGACTGAAATTTGAGTTCCTCTTTAACCTACAGTAATTCCATTATGTTTGCTTTGCAGCCATCTTGGTTGAAGACTGTAAGTATCTGGAGAACTTCCAGATTCCTGAGTCAACCTAATTTCTCCAAGTGTTTAACAAAAAGAACTGGCTTTGTTGCCCAGAACAACCAATCTTTTATTATTGTCCAACCTAAAGTGGAAATGTTAAATTTGGGAATCACACCGGTTGCCAGGGGGTGATAGAAATTGTAGTTTGAAAACACCTATAAAGGCTTCTTGGTGAATGTACAACTTAAACTTTCACAAGAACAATACATTTCTGTTCGTTTACGTGGAAGAAAAGGGCGAGGTCCTTATGAGGAACTTTTTGACAAGAGGCAACGTGTTTTATTTATGTGTGTTTACTGTTCATAGTTTTGTATTGCAAACAAAGCAGAAATGTATGATCTGAAAACAAATATGAATGAGAAAAGCTGTCGGATTATCTCACAGCTCGGTATAAAACTGAACCGAGAGGGATCATATAGCGTTAGTTTCAAACTGGCCCTAAAAGTAAATTTATTAACGTTCTCTGACTTGAATAGAATACTGTTCAGAACAGAATACAATTTAGTTACGTTTCTGTCACTGAAGGATGTGTGTGTGTGTTGGGGGGGCTACTGAGGTTCTAACTAGGGTTGCCACCTCATCCCTTTAAAATGAACACATATTAATTACACAAGTGCTGTGGCTGATTAAGGTGGGGTAATTACATTCACTTGGTGCCTTACCTGCATTAAATTGACCCCAGAACCTGTGTAATTATTTTGTGTTTGGTTTTAAAGGGATGAGGTGGCAACTCTAGTTCTAACCCCTCGCCTCTGTCTAAAGCAGGGGTGTCCAAACTTTTGACCTTCCTGGGCCACATTGGAAGAAGAGGAATTGTCTTGGGCCACACATAAAATACATTAATGCCGCGTACACACGATCAGAATTTCCGTCAGAAAAAACTTGGATGGTTTTTCCGACGGAATTCTGCTCAAGCTTGCCTTGCATACACACGGTCACACAAAAGTTCTCTGATGTTTCGACCGTTAAGAACGCAGTGATGTACAACACTACGACAAGCCGAGAAAATTAAGTTCAATGCTTCAGAGCATGCGTCAAATTGTTTCCGAGCATGCCTGATTTTTTGCACGTCCGAATTGCATACACACGAGCGCATTTTCGGTTAGGAACTTTTCCCGACCGAAAAATAGAGAACATGCTCTCAATTCCTCCAGCAAAAGACCGATGGAGCATACACACAGTCGCATTTTCCGACAAAAAGCTCTCATCGGAGTTTTGCTGGTGGCATTTCCGATCGTGTGTAGGCGGCATTTCAATAAGCAGTCAGAAAAATCACAAGTGATTGATCACTGATATAGATAATGTACCTATCTGAGTAATAAAACTTCTTTTTTTATTATAAAAGTAAAAAAAGGCAACTAAAAAATAGTGTGATATTTGACACTGTCTTTGATAAATAAACGCATCAATATCTGGTTGGATGGATGCAGAATTCTCAAGGTGCTCATCAGATATTTTGGTTCTAAATTTTGCCCTTCGTGTTGCTCATAAATATAGGGGCTGCGGAAAACTGATGACATGAATAAGGCGTGATTGTGAAAAGTGGGAGATTTTTCTTTCAGGATATAAAACTTCTAAAAGTCCAGTAAAGAGGCACTGGGGGTTATTTACTAAAGGCAAATCCACTTTACACTAAAGGGCACTGAAAGTGCAGTCGCTGTAGATCCGAGGGGGACATGCAAGGAAAATAAAAAAACAGCATTTTAGCTTGCACATGATTGAATGATAAAATCAGCAGAGCTTCCCCTCATTTCAGATCTACCCCCTCTGATCTACATAGACTGCACTTGTAGTGCACTTGTAGTGCAAAGTGGATTTGCCTTTAGTAAATCAACCCCACTGTCTCTTTGGCCGCATGTGTTTGCTAAGTGTAAATGCATTTTTGCAAAAAAAAAAAAAAAATCAACATTTTTATGTAAGTTTATGATTTTGTGTTGGGCTGCATTCATAACCATCTTGGACCCCTGGTCTAAAGCTAAAGCAAGTCCTCCAACCCTTCTTACAATGGGCTGGAGTACACTCTTGCAGGATTTGGAAGCTCTGCCAGGAGGCTGGAGTGAAAGTTTTGTTTTGGGATGGGAGGGGGGTTTAGTCATAGTAAACTTGCAAATAGCTTTTAGGAAATGTGATCATTCTTTTTGGGGTACAATGGGTGTGTGGTGGGTAGGAGTCAGCAGGCTGGCAAAAAGACTGACTTTCTGTTTGCCAAGGAGGGTATAATTTAAAGAGATACTAAAGTCTTTTTATTTCTTTAAAAAAAAACAAATGTCATACTTACCTGCTCTGTGTAGTGGTTTTGCACAGAGCAGCCCAGATCCTCCTCTTCTCGGGTCCCTCGCTGTCGCTCCTTGCCCCTCCCTCCTGTCGAGTGCCCCCACAGCAAGCAGCATTCAGACACATAGCCACGGTTCGGCCCCACTCCCTCTATCTCCTCATTGGCTAACTGATTTTATTGGACAGCAGTGGGAGCCAATGATGCCGCTGTTGTGTCTCAACCAATTAGGAGGGAGAATCCCGGATGGACAAGGCACTCGTGCACATCGCTGGATGGAGATGGGACTCAGGTAAGTATTAGGGGGGCTGATCTTAATGATGGATTAAGATAAAAATATTTCTGCCTTTAGAATCACTTTAAGTCCTCTTTATAATTTAAAGAGATTCTGTCAGTTTGATGGGTGTCGGCCACAGGAACGTGTCCGCACTCTGGTAAGCCCCATACCAAGACACAGGAAGGCCACACGCTGATGATGTCTTGAATATTATGTGCTGCAACCCCCAGCCTAGAAACCACCCTCATTAATGCATTTCATCCTCCCGTGCGTAATCATAGAGATAGCGATTGTCTGAATGAATAAAGCTTGTTTAAAGGAAGTGATGTCAATTTCACCCAGAAGAAGCAAACTGACAAGCTCATCTTTCTGTCTCTCTGCTCTCTCTTCCTATTAGCATGTTTTTTATTAGGACATGAGTACTGATACACAACTGATTGGCTCCTTGTACTGCTTCTCCTTCTCTCAGTCTGAGCTTTACTATACAGGGTCAACAAGAGACTGATATCAGGTCGAATTTTGGTACTTACACTGCTTGCTTTTTTCTTCTTATTTTTTTAAATACATTTCCAGGTTGTTATATTGAACCCAAATTTGCATTAAATGTGTCTTGTATAGCTGTCTGGAGTTCAGCTTTAGGTTTGGTGTTTCTATAGTGGCAGCTGCATTTCTCATAAGGCCTGCAGTTGACCCTTGTAACCAGCAAGATTAGAAGGCTGTAGTATTCTTACTAATCTTTATATTTCATAATAGATGTGTTGATGATGAGCTGGAATATATGACATTATTGCTGGATGAACACCTGTCCACCCCAGGAACAAACATTCCATTTGAAATTGTATTTCTTCAGGCAAAGCATCATGGAAAATATTTGTGTTTTGCCCCTTCGATGTGAATGCATGTTTGCTGTTGATGGTAAACCGGTGCTAAATATATCAGTCGATGGATTCCAGCAGTGATGGCAGTCAACCAAGGAGTCAGGGTGTGGTTGCAGGCAAGAAACAAAGCCAATGTCCTTTTTTAAAAAAATACTATTAATGTTATTGTTATCATTTAGGGTATTTTGGAAGGGTATGCTCCCTGCATAGCTGCATATTTCTATGCTAAGTTTAATACAGATCATTACTGAAAGTGCTAGCTGACTGTGAGTCATGATTTTCTAACTTCTATACTTCCTCAGTCATTGAACTGAAACAAGCATGCAGCAAGTAAAGACAGAACTCTTAAGTCAGCCATAGATGGTTCAAATCTCAGCCAGTTCAGCAGGGACCGGCATGCTGATACAACCAACATGATGGTCCTTTACATTATTGCCTTTGAATATTGCCAGCTACTATAGCCTTTAGCAATAAAGTCGTCAGGGACGGCTCCCCGCTGCACCCCCCGCCGGTAGAACACAATAGCCCCATGGGAGGGATTCCCCCATCAACACCGACTGTGTAGATGGGGAAATCAAACTATTTTATTTCCTGCAACCCGTGGTTTGTAAGGCAGAGTTCCTTAAACTTGGCCTGACAAATGCAAACTGACCCACCCAGGTGTGGGCAGATATAGACCGATACACAACTGCTTGCATCTAGCCACCCTTAGAGATACATTGCAGTCCATTTTTGACTCTTCTAATCACAGATCAAAAACAGACTGCTGGAACAAGGATTTTAAATGGTTCCATTAGCACAGTGGCCATCATCGCTCTCTTGCCATGTCTCTGCTCTGACCCACTTGTAAAAGTGCTTGAACCCGAGTGTTCAATCACCAAGCTCAAATATGGTCACATGGGAGGAGGACTTGGTGGGTAGTGACGCCTTTTGACTCTAGAGCAGGGGTCTCAAACTGGCGGCTCTCCAGCTGTTGCAATACTACAAGTCCCATTATGCCTCTGCCTGTGGGAGTCATGCTTGTAACTGTTAGCCTTGCAATGCCTCATGGGACTGGGTAGTTTTGCAACAGCTGAAGGGCCACCAGTTTGAGACCCCTGCTCTAGAGCATGCTCAGGGTGGACTCTTGCAGCAAGGAGGTGGCTTAGGAGCATGAACGGGGGAGTATAGCTTGCTGTGGGGGTCTATAAGGAGGCATTTATACTCTGCTCTGAATGCTCATGTGACAGCGTCTTTTAAAAGGTCATTTTGGTCTCTCAACCCTTGTCTAGGATAGCCTTGGGTTTCCCAAAAACATTCACCTTTTTTCTAAAGCTTAATATGGGTTATGTACAGTACAAAAATTCTCCAAGTTTCTCTGACAGCCATTCTGTGACTCCTCTGACTAGCTTCTTCAAGAGGAACTACATTCCCCAGTAGGTTTTTTTTCTCTTTCCTCTATTACCTTGTCTGATGGATTGTCCTCAAAAAACATACTTGCACGCCCAACAAATCCAATGTTGCCCTGCTGTGATCCTGTGTTGCATGATGAGTCCCGTCCTGCCATCTTCCCTTCTGATGTCATGAGGAGCCAGTTGTTTCTTCCTTTGTTCAAGCAGCCCAGCCCCCTGATGACATGCCAACAGGTTCACCCTCCTTTCCAGCTGCTGTGTTGAAGCCGATACCCCCTGCAATATTTGACACAGATATCTTAGGAGGCTTCAGAAGCAAAAGAGATGTCATTCTCACTGAGGCAAGAATGAAGCAAGAGTGCAGGGTGGAGTGCAAAACATAAAAAAGGTAATTTAACAAGAAAAATACAAATAATTGGTGTTTCAGATTGCAGAAAATGAGAGGCTTGTAAGGATTAAATATGCTGAGTTTGACTGAACGGTCTGCATATTCGTATGTGCTTTGTAAGCCTAGCTATGAGGTCAGACATAGCAACCCCTCTTCCCCCGTGGCTGTCCGACAACGTAGCTACCAAGGACATGGCTGCTTGATAACAGCTGCTTGTTTTGGCTTCAAGCACTTGCCTTAGACAAGTATCGGAAAACTTATTCAGGATGGCAGAGGGGTTTGTCAGCCTATCGTCTCTTTGCATTCCTTTTGCCACTAATTGTCTTGAAAAAGGGCTTGGAACCAAGATAACTGCCAGTTATCGAGCAACCATCTCCTTGCTAGCCACATTGTCAGACGGCCATGGGAGAGGTAGCTAGCAAGGAGACAGCTGCTTGATAACCAGCACTAGTGTCTCAGCTCCAAACACTTGTTTGAGACAAGCAATGGCAACACAAATGCAGAGGGAAGGAGGGGCGTCAGCCTCCCATTCCTCTGCATTCTTCTTGCCTCCCTTTGTCCTTTGCTAGTGCTTGGAGCCAAGACAAGTGCCAGTTATCAAGCAGGTGTCTCCTTGCTAGCCATGTTGTTGGACAAACATGGGGTAAGGGGGCACCCTGCACATCTTTAATTACAATTTAATTTTTTTTTAAGTAACTGGAGTCTGACTTAACCCAAAAATTGCAGAGACCCCCAATAGTTGAAAGCATTTGCTTGGTGCCGCATTTCTTCTTTAATAGGTTCATAACACAACTGTCCATGATACATTTTTCATTTACACTAACTTCAATTTCAGTATAAGCTTTTGGAGTACTCAATGGGTTTTTTCAACTCTTATTAAAAGAAGCCCCCCTTCTGAATCAGACATGGGGGGAGGGGGCATTTTTTACTACTTTATAATTACTTCTGGAGCTAAGCTATCTAAAAAAAAAAAATAAAGGGAAAAAAAATTAATTTACTCACAATTTCTAGCAAGTTGTTTATGAAGAGTTAACAGGATTTGTGAGAGGTTTAATAGGACACTGAGTAATTCCAAGCTGGTAACTGCGCATTAGTGTTTATAAGCAAACATGGCATTGTGTAAACAAGACGTTCTTCTCTGTAAACCAGTTTGATTTCATGGTGGTCAGCAGCTGATGCATGTAATTTACAACCTCTTTTTTTTCCTGCCTCTCTGAATGTCACAAGAATGACTATTTGTTTGTCTTAAGTTCTTCTCCCTCTGTTTATTTAGTGATACATTTGCCTCCCCGACCTTGCTTTTCCCTAGAATGGCCCCTTTCTCCTCCCTGCTTTTGTTTACTCTAGTCCTGCCCTGAGTGTCACCTACCAGTCTACTCATTATTCCACCTGGTTAATGTTAAATTGATCTTGCAAGATGGTATGTTTGTTCATAGACACCAATCCTGGACCTCTTGTTTACTGTACCCATGGCAGCAATCACTTATTAAACAAATATTGCTTTGTTGTGGGCGTGAGACGCACTTTATCCAGAGAAAGGTCTGGAAGAAACTTTTTTTTTTTCTTTTAAGGCATGGATTTTTTTTCTTCTTCTTCTTTGCTGATAAAGAAGATGTGGGGAGGGGGTTGTCCTTGGAATGTGGTTAAAATACATTTCTTGAGTTTATTTTTCTTATCTCCAAACTTGAATGGAGGGGCTTGAAAGATATCCTAAAGACTGAGTTTTATGTCTAAAAGTGCTTTTTTTTTTTTTCATTTTTCCCATACCTCTTCTTTGATCTTCCATTATGCATTGGAATTTTATGTTTCTTATGCAAAGTTTAAAGTCAGCCATAAGGTGCCAATGACAATCTCTCCTGATTCAACCATATTTGACCAAATCGAGCAGCAGTCTATTTTCTGTGGGAAGCCTCAGACAGTTTTATATAATGGATAGAGATGGTATTGGGCAAGTTAGAAAATGTTTATTACAGGTATTTATAAAGCACCAAAAATTTGCGAAGCTCTCTACAGTCCCTGCTAGGGATGAGCGAACACCCCCCAGTGTTCACAGAACATGCGAACAGGCAAAAAATTTGTGCGAACACCGTTAAAGTCTGGGAAACGAACGTGAAAAATCAAAAGTGCTAATTTTTAGGGTTAATATGCAAGTTATTTTCATAAAAAGTGTTTGGGAACCTGGGTCCTGCCCCAGGGGACATGTATCAATGCAAAAAAAAGTTTTAAAAACGCCCGTTTTTTTCGGGAGCAGTGATTTTAATAATGCTTAAAGTGAAACAATATAAGTGAAATATTCCTTTAAATTTTGTACTGGGGGGTGTATATAGTATGCCTGTAAAGTGGCGCATTTTTCTCTACACAAAATGGCATTTCTAAAGGAAAAAAGGTAATTTAAAGCTACTAGCGGCAATAATGAATTGTCGGGTCTCAGCAATACAGACAAAAGTCATTGAAAAAAACGTCATGGGATCCCCCCCAGTCCATTACCAGGCCCTTTGGGTCCGGTATGAATATTAAGGGGAACCCTGAACCAAAATTAAAAAAGAAATTGTGTGAGGGTTGCCCCAAATTCCATACCAGGCCCTTCAGGTCTGGTATGGATATTAAGGGGAACCCTGCACCAATTTTTTTTAAATGGCATAGGGGTCCCCCTCAAAATCCACACCAGACCTGAATTTAAGGGGAACCCCGTGCCAAAATTTAAAAAAAATGGCGTGGGGGTCCCCCAAAAAATCCATACAGAACCCTTATCTGAGCACGCAACCTGGCAGGCCTCAGGAAAAGAGGGGGGACGAGAGAGCGCCCCCCCCTCCTGAACCGTACCAGGCCACATGGCCTCAACATGGGGAGGGTGCTTTGGGTTATCCCCCAAAGCACCTTGTCCCCATGTTGATGGGGAAAAGGGCCTCATCCCCACAACCCTTGCATGGTGGTTGTGGGGGTCTGAGGGCGGGGGGCTTATTGGAATCTGGAAGCCCCCTTTAACAAGGGGACCTCCAAATCCCCCCCTGTTTGAAATGGTAACGGGTATATTGTACCCGTATCATTTAAAAAAAAGTCAAAATGTTAAAAAACCACAAGATACATCTTGGGACAAGTCCTTTATTAAAAAATTGAAATGTCCCACGAAGTCCATTAATCTTCTTCTCTTGTTCCGCTGACGGACCGAAAAAATAAATAAAAAACATCCGCCTCAATGGAAGACACCCACCTTATGACACTTCAGCGCGATGACAGTTCTTTTCTAACTGAGGGTGGGGCCACACTGTGACGTACCCGGGTGACCCCGCCCCCTCTGATGCACGGGGACTTCCCAATGGCTTCCCCATGGCATCAGAGGGGGGCGGGGCCACCTGGGTACGTACCTGAAGGGTCTGGTATGGATTTTGAGGGGGACCCCTACGCCATTTAAAAAAATTGGCACAGGGTTCCCCTTAATATCCATACCAGACCTGAAGGGCCTAGTATGGAATTTGGGGGGCCCCCCACGCAATTTTTTTTTAAATTTTGGTTCGGGGTTCCTCTTAATATTCATACCAGACCCAAAGGGCCTGGTAATGGACTGGGGGGGGATCCTATGCCGTTTTTTTCAATGACTTTTATCTGTATTGCCGGACCTGCGAGTACTTTTAAATGACTTTTTCGTTTAGAAATGTCATTTTGTGCAGGGACTGTTCTAAACACGGGAAAAATGCGCCACTTTACAGGCATACTATAGACACCTCCCAGATACGAAATTTAAAGGAATATTTCACTTTTATTGTTTCACTTTATGTATTATTAAAATTAACTGCTCCCGAAAAAATGTCCGTTTTTAAACCTTTTTATATTGATACATGTCCCCTGGGGCAGGACCCAGGTGCCCAAACACTTTTTATGACAATACGATGCATATAAGCCTCTAAAATTAGCACTTTTGATTTCTCCCATTGACTTTTAGGCTGGATTCACACCTATGCATTTTTAGTGCTTTTTGCATTTTGCAGATTTGCACTACAGTCCATTTATCATGGTTTCCTATGGAACACGTTCTGTAGTGCAAATCTGCAAAATGCAAAAAGCACTAAAAATGCATAGGTGTGAATCGAGCCTAAAAGGGTGTTCCGCGGCTTTCGAATTTGCCGTGAACACCCCAAATTCTTTGCTATTCAGGGAACAAGTGAACATCGGGCTCATCCCTAGTCCCTGCCTTCAAGGAGCTTACAATCTAAAGCCTAGTACACACACTGGTAGTTTCTTCTCATTCAAGCCAGCAGGGCTGAACGAAAAAAAACTTGGCAGCTTAGGAGGAGCCGCTGTACTAACTATCCACCATTAATACAGCGCTCTTCCCTGCTGTTCTATGACTGATGTGAATGTACAATGTATATGTAAAGCGCTGCATAAATTGACAGCGCTATATAAGTACCTGAAATAATAATAATAATAGATAGATTAATTGTAGATTAAGAATATGCCCTGTTGGGTGGAACACAAGTTATTAAATTATTTGGGGAAGGAGAAGGAACTGCGTATCACATATATAAAGCATGTTGTGATTATTGGTCATAAAGCGGTACGTGCGAGTTCAGTGTTTTTATTTTTTTGTATGTGTAATTATGGAGTATGTTTATTGTTTACAGTTCTGATGCAATCCCCGCACTGTCAGCACCTGTCACACAAGTCTACCGTGTGTTCTTCTATTGTTTTGTAAACACACATGGGGAAAAACAGATTACAGCATCTGAATTATTGTTTGTTTCTTATCAGCTTTTCCATTGTTTGGTTTGTGCCGGATTGGACTCTCTTGCATGTTCTGCTGATTATATTGTAAGAGAATCATTTATTTTTAATGTAATTTTTTTTTCTCTCTTTAAAGTAGATGTAAACCCAACCACTACAATCTCATATACAACTCAACGTGTTAATTGCGTTTTAAAAATCTTTTTCAAGTACTTATTTTTATATTTTTTTAAAGACTGGGGTGTTTATTAAATTTATACTTGGTGATCCTCCCATGGAGGCCCTTGTTCAGGCACTTTCTGTTATGAGGTAACAACCCTCTGTGATCCTCCCATAGTACCTGGTGATCCTTCCATGAAGGTCCTTGTTCAGGCACTTCCTGTTGTGGGGTAATACCCCTCTGTGATCCTCCTATGGTACCTGGTGATCCTCCCATGGTACCTGGGGATCTTCCCATGGTACCTGGCGATCCTCCCATGGTACCTGGTTATCTTACCATGGTACCTGGTGATACTCCCATGGTACCTGGTGATCCGCCCATGGTACCTGATGATCTTCCCATGGTACCTGGTGATCTTCCCATGGTACCTGGTGATCTTCCCATGTACCTGGTGATCCTCCCATGGTACCTGGTGATCCACCCATGGTACCTGATTATCTTCCCATGGTACCTGGTGATCTTCCCATGGTACCTGGTGATCCTCCCATGGTACCTGGTGATCCTCCCATGGTACCTGGTGATCTTCCCATGGTACCTGGTGATCCTCCCATGGTACCTGGTTATCTTACCATGGTACCTGGTGATCCTCCCATGGTACCTGGTGATCCTCCCATGGTACCTGATGATCTTCCCATGGTACCTGGTGATCTTCCCATGGTACCTGGAGATCTTCCCATGGTACCAGGTGATCTTCCCATGGTACCTGGTGATCCTCCCATGGTACCTGGTGATCCTCCCATGGTACCTGGTGATCTTCCCATGGTACCTGGTGATCCTCCCATGGTACCTGGTGATCCTCCCATGGTACCTGGTGATCCTCCCATGGTACCTGGTGATCCTCCCATGGTACCTGGTGATCTTCCCATGGTACCTGGTGATCTTCCCATGGTACCTGATCTTCCCTTGGTACCTGGTGATCCTCCCATGGTACCTGGTGATCTTCCCATGGTACCTGGTGATCTTCCCATGGTACCTGGTGATCTTCCCATGGTACCTGGTGATCTTCCCATGGTACCTGGTGATCTTCCCATGGTACCTGGTGATCCTCCCATGGTACCTGGTGATCCTCCCATGGTACCTGGTGATCTTCCCATGAAGATCCTTGTTCAGGCACTTCCTGTTATGGGGTAACAACCCTCTGTTCCTATCTGCCAATTGTGCTTATGTGCTGTCACCCTGTCACACAGGCTTCAAACTGAGACTTTAAGTGGCCAAATGAACACATTACACAGGAATAGTCCTCTGCTTGTCACCATCAGGAAGCCTGCTCTGAGAAATATCAGGGCATGAAAGGCGGAAGTGATTACAAAGAGGCTGCCGGAGATTAGCAGACTGAGACACAACTCTCGAAAATGGTGAAAGCTGTATTTAAAAATGGCAACAATATACAGTGCTTTAACAAACTAAGAGGTAGATTTACTAAAACTGAAGAGTGCAAAATCTGCTGCAGCTCTGCATAGAAACCACTCAGCTTCCAGGTTTTATTGTCAAAGCTTAATTGAACAAGTTGAAGTTAGAAGCTGGATTGGCTACCATGCAGAACTGCACCCGATTTTGCACTCTCCAGTTTTAGTAAATCATCCCCTAAATGTCATCCACTTAAGGTTTAGATTTTCTTTAAGCAATTATGAGGGTGCTCATTTATCAGAAACCGTGTCTATTATTGTACTCCATTTTATTACATACTTAAAGTGGAGTTCCACCCAAAAGTGGAAATTCCGCTTATTGTACTCCTCCCCCCTTCCAGTGCCACATTTGGCACCTTTCGGGGGAGGGGGGACAGGATACCTCTCTTTCACAGGTATCCTGTTCCCACTTCCGGGAGCCTCAGCCACGGGTATTAACATTACCGCCCGGGCTCCATCCTCCTCCTTCCCCGGCCGCCGGGCCTGTAGGAGAGAGGAGCAGAGACTCGTGCTTTAGGCCACTATGTAGAATACATAGTGGCCTAAATTGATGAAGAAATTAGATATTTTCAATTTTTTATTGAATATGTTTTATAGCAGAAAGTAAAAAAATATTGTGTTTTTTTTTTTTTTAATTGTCGGTCTTTTTTGTTAATTGCGCAAAAAATAAAAACCACAGAGGTGATCAAATACCACCAAAAGAAAGCTCTATTTGTTGGGAAAAAAAAGGGCATACATTTTATATGTGTACAGAGTCGCACGACTGCGCAATTATCAGTTAAAGTAATGCAGTGCCATATTGCAAAAAAGGGGGGAAAATCTTTCGGAAGGTCAAGTGTTGTTGTAGGGTTTTTTTTTTTTTTTGCCCCGGAAACGCATCGGCTTCCTTTTCATTTCCTGTTGCCACTTGTGGAGTTTGTAAAATACGTTGGACTCAAAAGATGTTTGTTGGTGTTCTCATTGACTCAGCTGCTCATGGACCTCTCAGTTTTGGGGGGCCCCTTCTTTGTGTAGTGCTGCCAAATCCAATTCACAAGGTTAAAATGATGTCTCTAGGGATGTGTCCAGCGCCTCTATTCCACCTTTCCTTGGACATATCACAAGCCAATGGCTGACTTAGCCTACCATTTTCCACCTATAACTGAAGAAGCACTAGTGGGTGGACCAATCTTTTACTAGCCAATCATCCCCAACACATGAGATACAACTTCAGATCAGAGTCACAGAGAAAGTTGAAATACTGCGGCTTTCATTCTCTATGGATTTTTTTTTTTACAGAGCAGATGTCTGACAAATACTTGAAAAGTGTGAGAAAGGTGACTAGCCAGCATACAGAGATCAGGGACATGTCAGGATTTCTTTTAAAGGGCTTTAAAGATTAGGGTCATGGATAGAAGCAAAGGATGTCTGTAAAGCGAAAAGAAAGTAAAGTAAGCTGTGGTCGTTGGAACAGCTTGAAGAGAGATATATATATTATTCTGTTCAATTTTAGTTTCTCTTTGCAGTAAGCTCTGTCCATTATGATAGAAGCGTTGCAAAGGTCCATCCCCATCCTGATGTTCCTTGACCTTTCTGCCTAGATCCTGCCCATCCCATCATTTCACTGTTCTCTCTGCCCCTCATTATGCTGATTAAGGATTTATTTTCCTTAGTATTGAGAATTTACAGCCAGCAGACACTTATATGCTGTGACACAATTGAATTGTAGGAATAAGGGCAGATGAGACAATTGGAGGAAGGGTGGGATGCCATACTTTTATTTGAGCCTGGCTCTGGCTGAATATCGGCGCTCGTTTCTCTGAGCTGTAACTTAGAAAGTGAGAGGTAAGGCCTCATGTACACTGCTGCTGGTAAACGGACATTCAGAGGCAGTTGGATGCTTTTTTCAGCTGCCCCTGAACTCATCCAATGTTATCTTATGTGTACATGTACACAAGTTCCTTTAATGTCGTTTTTAGGCAGTTGCATTTAGAGGCTTTTCTTTGAAGGAAAAAAACGAGTCCAGACGCTGAAGTTTCCAACGTTTCAGCCGCCAAACGCGGCTAAACAAGGTACCGGCATTTAGCCGCGTTTTCATTTAGAAGCGTTTTTAAAGGTTGCTTTTTTTTTTTTTTTTACATTACAAAACTTAAAAAATGATAGCAAATGATAAAAAACACTAAAAAAAAATTTTAAAAATTGTAATTGCTTGCAATGCTTCATAGATCATTTATATACCCTAATGAGCCCATGATCCAATCCAATGCACCACTAGCATTGCTGTACATACATGTTGGAAAAATATCCTACAGACATGTGCTGCGCAATCAGTGGATGAGTCCAGTAGCGACGAACTCTGGTCCTCGCACGCAATTTCCGACGTCTTTCCAGCCTCATCAACAGCAACGTCAGGAGCATTTCCTCACATATGCTCATTATGGGATCCATAGTAAAAGCACCAAAATTGAGGTAGATACAAGTACAATGCTGCTCTCTCAGCTGCTGCTACTCACTCTGGTCTCACAGAATGGCTGAAATAGTTAAATAATACTGTTTTTTGTGCTTTGGGAGGGTCTTATGATGTTATCTTAAATAAACGCTCCTAGACGCGAACGCAGCTAAACGCAGCATACAAGCGAGGCTAAACAGGCGTTTTTAAACGCCGGTTTCAAGCTGTCAAAAAAAATCGTTCAGAAGAGGTTGCCTCAGCTTCCCGTGTACATTAGGCCTAAAAGGAGTGCGTGTGTATAAAATCTGCGAAAAGAAGAATACTTGTTACCTGTAGCAACCAGATTCCAGATGGCACTTCAGCAATACAGATTATAAAATAAAAGGGGGAATAAAAGGTTGATTATGTGCAATAGGCACTACAAACGGATTTCTTTGACATGGGGCTTCTTCTATGTTGGCAGCCTTGGAAGAAAACTCTTCAACATTGTCATAAAGCCCAAAATATCCCATTTTCATTTTGGTAGGTATGTAGGTAGAAGTGTGGGTGATCCTAAAGGACATGGTTTATCGTAAAACGCATTTTGTATGGAACTGCTAGATTTAGTCACTTGCTGACTTTTTTGGATACTTGGACATTTTCCCACCACAGTGAGGGGCTGGGGACCTTTAGGCTGGGTTCACACTGCTGTGCGGAGCGGCTCACAGCAGGGGGTCCGGTGCGTCCCTGTTCACCGTTTCAGGTCCGATTTGGCTAAATTTGGACCTGAAACAGACCAGAAGATGCACAGGACTCCTGTGTAATTCTCTCCGCAGCCGTCCCAGAGCTGTGTTAACCAGCTCCAATAAGAGTCTGTCACAATCCCCTGACATGCGAATTGGATGCGTGGAAATCTGCATCCAATTTACAATAGTGTGAACCCAGCCTCACCCTGGAGGGAAAAAGAACCAGGTAGCCCATTTTTTATCACAGTGATGGATTTCTGTGGGCTAAAGAAAGTGTTCCACACAATGGGCATATATGTTCTCCCTGTGCCTGCCTGGGTTTCCTCCGGGTAGTCCGGTTTCCTTCCACACTCCAAAGACATGCTGGTAGGTTAATTGGATCCTGTCTAAATTGTCCCTGTATGTGTATGAATGTGAGTTAGGGACCTTAGATTGTAAGCTCCTTGAGGGTAGGGACTGATGTGAATGTACAATGTATATGTTAAGCGCTGCGTAAATTGATGGCGCTATATAAGTACCTGAAATAAGTAAATAAATAAAATAAATTTACTAAAACTGGAGAGTGCAAAAGCTGGGCATAGAAACCAATCAGCTTCCATTCTTTATTTTTTTTGTCACAGCTTAATTCAACAAGCTAAAGTTAGAAGCTGATTGGCTACCATGCACAGCTTGCCCCAGATTTAGCATTCTCCCGTTTTAGTAAATCAACCCCAATGTGTGTCATGGTGTTGCATTAGTTGGTAGGCATAGTAAAATGTGGGTGTTATTGTGGTTATTTTAGCACACGTCCATCTTCCATTATCAGTTCCTTGGCTCTTGGCATTTAGTGACTTCTCAGACCTGCAAATGAAAGTCTAGGCTGGAAGACACTTCTATACCAGACGTTGTGATTGAAGGTCTAAATGGGGAGCAGATAGCTATATTCAACATGTGTCAATAACAGTTCCGGCTCTAATTGATGTCTGATTGAGTATCTGGCCCTCCATGTCTTATTAGTTTTGGGGGCAAATATTCCCCTGCCCCTCAGCATCTTTTCTTCTGCCAGGGCCATCACAGTCAAATGATGCTTGCCCCGACCCCCCCCCCCCCCGATTCATTGTCTTTAATATAGAATAAACAAATAATTGAAAAGTCAAGTTGCAGAATGTTGAATCGAGCAGATGTAGTGGGGGGGGGGGGGGGGGGGTTCACCTCTCAATGTTTCCCCTGTTATGTATTAAAATACATCTGCGGATTACCGAGAGAGAGAGAGAAGGGTTATTCCGGAATTAAGACTATATTATGTATGCATTTCCCCTCCAAGTTCTGAATATCTCTAGTGAGACGAGCGGGGATGGAACGGAATATTGTGTAATCTCTTCGCTTGATGCTTCTTATACATGTTATACAGTGTTTCTTTATTGTTAATTTTTTATTTTCTAACACAAGTCTAATATGTGGATGATGATATACTAAGTTTAATATCAACATGTAGTCTTTTGTGACGCAAACAAATAATATCCGGGTTTATAAAAAGCAAGTGATCTTTGTTACAACGGCAAATGCTGATTTTGTACTTTTTCAAAATTTTCTGAATAAAAATATTGAAAATGAAAAGTCAAGTTGCAGAGGGTGATACCGGTTATTACTAGGGTCTTGTGGGTGGCCTTGAGGGCTGCATGAGAGTAATCTACGCTTGTATAGTCAGCCTTAGTAAGGTTTCTCCTTTTATTTAGCACAGTAGCAATGATTCCATGATAGTACTAACAGATTGCTATTTGAATTTGTTTGTTGTTTGAAGTCACTTTTTCAAAGTTCATAATTATCCTCGCTCCTCGCATTCAAATAATATGCATAAAACATGTTTATAAGAGCGCTGAAAGCTGTGCAGTGTTGGCATTGTCATGCCATTCATATCACAGAAGAAAGAAGCTCATGACTGAAGCGAATCGATAGCAGTAGTGCTTTAGTGGCATTTGGCCAAGTAAGTTCAACTTTTACTCCATCCAGCTGAGATGTGTGCCAAGCGGACTCATCTGATGTTACGCTGAGCATTCTTGAAGATTCGCAGACATGCGGCACGTTCTTTGGTCAGCACAGAAAGAAGAGAGCTGTAAACTTGGAACTACAAATCCAGCATGATTTTAAATTATTGTGAGAATAGTCGGAAGATGCTAAAGAACAGGCTTGGATAAAGTTTAGTTTTAGTTGGGCCAGAACAACAACTCCCAACCATGTTAAGCCAGCTGGGCTAAACATGGCCGACCATGGACATTCCATGATTTGGAGACTTGTGCTAGGAAATGCTGTGTTACTGGAAATATGTCTAGGTTTCATGACCATGACCCGTTACATTTATAAAATTCAGAGCTTAGTGGTGCCAGTATGAATTTCCAGGCCACCATTAGTGAACAGTATACACACACCGGACCTTGCAACTGATTAACAAAAAAGGTCAGTATGTCATCATTTTAAAAACAATATGCGGTACTTTATACTTTTCCCATACCTCCATTCCACCAACCTCAACCGCTGTCAGTTGCTGCTGCTAACAAATAGCAGCATAGCTAGGCTTCTGGCTTCATTTTTCTCTGCCACCTTTGAGAAATACAGATTAGTCAATGGCCCACCCCCAGGTTGATGATTGGGCAATGAAAGGTATCGCAACATAATTTAGGCCTCCCAAGGCTCTCTGCCCACTCTCTTCCTGTTGACAAGTTTCTATTGTTAGACCGACAGCATTATACAATACAGTGGGGTCTTCTTGAATCACTGTACTGTGTCTCCTTCTTATAGTACTGCTGTGAATAGGGGATTCACTGAAGCTAGTATAAAGACAGAATCAGGTACCTTTACTTGCTGTTTTATACATTTAAAGCCAACCATTTCTTTAGGTTTTCCAACAAAACCACTTTCACCACATTTGTTGTTCTGTATCAACATCACAAACAGTGTTTCTTTGTGTCAGTGAAGCCTCATACCAGATTTCATTGTGTTCAGCTTCTCTGGGCCTCCATTTTTTTCATGGATCATGGTCTATAATAGGGAAGCATGTATACAGGTGCCTACTTGGGGTGACTACTTGACTATGTTTTACCTCATTTTTTGTTATCACTGTATGTCCTTTTTACTAATTAATTCTGTTCATTGTGTATTTTGCTCCAAGGCTTCCCAGGAGTTAGGAAGGAGTTAATGTTGTCAGCTCCTGCATATTCATAGCACTGTCCCCTTGTGGTGGGACATACATTCAAGGGGAAGCAACCTTGCAGAGTTCTTAGATGGGGATATGCATGGGGGATTGCTGCAACATGTAGAACTGTTCCCGCTATTGGGCTCCACCTTGATAAGTACCCAGTCGGGGTACCAAAGTCAGATTTATCACTTTTCACTATGTACTTGACACTATTCTATAGGGTATGATTGTAGGCAGCCTAAAGCCACATGTGCTTGAAAAGTTTCTAGTAAAGTTTATGACATTCCAAATATGGTGCCTGGTCTGAAGCGACTTATAAGAGGTGCATGCATGGCATATCTAAGAACAGGGCTTAGAAATGGTTTGTATTGTTATGATTCCAGGATTGTTGCACAATCTCCCTCCACTGTCAAGCTTGTACAGAGAAATACTGTAAAACTTTTGATACCCCTTGCCTGCAGGAAAGATCGATAAGGCAGTGATGTGCTGTGCAAGTTCTCATAAAATTGTCAATAGTTGCATATAGATTTCAGTGTCTTTTTAGTGTTGCCCCCCTCCCACCCCTGGGCTGATGAGGAGGACCCCTAGGTGGGTTGGTGGGTTAAAATTTCAAACCTCACAGAGGAATCCTTGACACTTTGCAGGCTTAAGGGAATCGAGTGCCAATCACTTTAGAAAATATTAAGAGAGTTTGTTAGGCACAATAAACTTAGGAGTGTTGGTTACGGCACAGGAAACTCACAGAAAACAAGATAAATGCAGCTCCAGCCATTACAAACAATGAGCCTTTAAGCCAGTACCAGCAGTCTGTCAACACTGACGGTTGAACAGCACCGGCCAGCACAAGTACTTTCTGTAACAAACAGATAGGACCTCCTGCCATGTCCACCAAAAGCAGCTTATGCCAAGGTCTCTAGGACACTATTCAAAAGAAAAGCCTCTTCCTTAGGTGCTCCAGTCTTCCAGACCCCAAGCTCCTAACCCTTCCAGTACAGGTCCTTTCCAGGCAACATGCTTTGGAGACCCCAAATATTGATATCCTTCTGCAGCAAGCACCGCTGGCATTAAACCTCCTACTAATCAGCCAAAGAGACATACACTTCATTATTTCTTCCTGCTTTGTTTGCTAGGAACACTCCTCTGCAACAGGCAGAAGCAAACAATATCCTGAACTTATTTATTTTTATTTATTTCAGGTACTTATATAGCGCCGTCAATTTACGCAGCGCTTTTACATACCCAACAAATGCAGAAACTATGACAATTAAAGCTCAAGCTGACTACTTGGCTAGCCACAACACTAAATTTGGACCAGTAACACTTATGCCGTGTACACACGGGCGGACTTTTCGACCGGACTGGTCCGACGGACCGAATCTGGTGGACAATCCGACTGTGTGTGGGCTCCATCGGACCTGCAGCGGACTTTTTCGGTCAAAAATCTGACGGACTTTAGATTTGAAACATGTTTCAAATCTTTCCGACGGACTTGAGTCCAGTCGAAAACTCAGCTCGTCTGTATGCTAGTCCAACGGACGAAAACCCACGCTAGGGCAGCTATTGGCTACCGGCTATCAACTTCCTTATTTTAGTCTGGTGTAATCTCGTCATCACGTACGAATCCGTCGGACTTTGGTGTGAACGTGTGTAGGCAAGTCGGTTCGTTCAAAAGTCCGTCGAAAGTCCGTCAGAAAAGTCTGCCCGTGTGTACGCGGCATAAGGTCCCCTACATTAGTGCAATTAATTTTCACAAAACGGTTTCACCCATGTTATGCCCATAACATGTTTACATGTGAGCTGCATTGGTTTCATGTAACAAAATATACTGCAATGCTTTTTTTTCCAGAACATATAACTGGGTTAAATTACAGTGCTTTATATCTGCCCAGAGTTCAGTTTCAACACAAGTACATGATCTGCACCAACATGGCAGCCAGGGACTGTAATGGTAAAGCTACATTTAACAGTGCTTTTGTTGTGTCAAATGCATGTGTAGAAAATAATGTTCTTTCTAATAGAACAATAGGTCTTCCTGCAAATGAATATTGCTGAACCTCATATTGTCCATCAAATAAATATTTCTGAACCCCATATTGTCCTGCAAATAAATATTACTGAACTATTGAGCTCCAATGCCCAGGGCCCAAAAACCAGACAAACTGATAATGTCATTAGCCTGAGAAAATCTCAGCCCCCCTCACGAAACGCGTTAATTCCACCCCACTCAATGACATTTCACATTTAGGGTCCCCCCGTCTAGACGCTCCATACTGTAAAACAAAGGGATAGTGCATTAATCAACCCTTAACAACAGGTAATATGCATAATTTATGGCACCGTAATGCTATCTTTCTGATATTTATGATGGATAATGCTCGCTTTTCCCCGTTGTGCCGCTGCTGCTTTAAATTATACCAAAAGGAAAATTAATGAGAAAGTAGATTTATGAGTTTCATTTGTTTGTCAATTCAGAAATTAATTGCGTGTTAATTTTAGTAGTCCCTCATCAGGACCCGGGGTCTATAGGATGTATGTGAAGTTCAGCATCCATTCAGCCCTACCTCTCATTTTCTGCGGGTCACCAGCTTTGCATACATTAAAACAGCCCTGAGGCTTAGGCTCTTGATTACCTCTTGAACTGCAATGTACGCCTTCCTGTTATAATTATGAAAATGCTGTAGAGGGAAACAGGGCAGCACAACTCCCATTGTACCTTTTATTCCACATCTCCAACTGTGTTTATTTTTCTTTTGTGCTCGCTATCTCTTCATCTATTTCCTATGCATTAAACTGTAATTTTTTTTCATGCGCTTTATTTTTCTGTAGCTGCTGTTTTATTGGCATATAATTGGTTTTGTTTCTGTCTCTCCTTGCCTAGATGTATGCAGCTTGCTGATTATATTGTGGTTGCGTTTACACACCACTGAGCAGTCACATGGAAGTCTTAAGTATTTATGGTGACCATATGTATCAGAATCAATTAAAGGATTTGTCTACCCAAAACTGATATTTTATTTTTTGATATATTTCATTTTGGATTTGTGCCCAGGCTTTATCAACCGCTGGCTTACCCAGCCAGGCAAGGGAGAGTTAAGATTTCAGACACTGATCTGGTTCCAGGTTACGTGTCCTGGAACTATGGTGGCAATGCACTAAAGAGCGATGTCAGCATATGACAAATAAGGGCTCATGCACACGAACACAAAAAATGCCACTTTTAGAGGCAAATAGCATTTATATGTGTGTGTATATATATATATATATATATATATATATATATATATATATATATATATATATATATATATATACACAGTATATACGTGCACATTCTGGCATTTAGAGCCTTATTTTAGGACACTGTTCAGGGGCATAAAAAACGCCCAAATCCCAAGTTCAGAGGCAATCTTTTTCACGTATTTTATGTTGTATGCATGTGAACTTTTGTGTTAAGATTTGCATGCATATAGTGTACAGTGCCATTACTCCCAGCAAGGAAGGGCACTAGGAACCAAGCAGCTCAAGTCACCTGGTCTCCTTTATTGCTAGGACGGAAGCAGCACTAGAATAAGCTTGTGTTTGAATTTGAATATTTTTGTGTGGCAGTTCAGTATCTAATAGCTTGTAAACGTGGAAGCCTAAAGCAGGCCATAGATGACTTTATATTTTTTCCTTCCACCACGGGTACAAGGCAAGGAAATTGCTTGTATCCCCCATGAACGCATACGGTGTTATTGGAGGAATGCCTCTTGCAGCGCTATTGTGTTCTATGAGTGGAGGGGTTTTGGGAGCTTTTCCGATAAGCGGAACACAATGATTACTACTAGCGGCTATAGCCGCTGGCAATAAACGCATGTAGAAAAATCGGACAGGATGGTTGTACCCACAATTGACTTGGGTATAATCAACCCGCCCATTCATGGATCGAATGACATGCCTCTGCTGAACGAATGTATGGCTGGTTTTACAGTGTGTGGAAGCTGCCAGCCCAACATTAAGATTCTCTAGATTCAGAGCTTGTTGAGAGGGTGTGCTAAAACCATGTGGTTGAGGAACGTTTTTACAGCCCCCCTTCCCCTTAAGCTGCAAAGTTAGCGGACTGGGGTCTTCAGATGTGGCTGCCGCAGAAATGATCCATCTGACGCGTTGGCGGGCAGTGTCCTGACCAAACATAACCTATTCAACCGAATGGAGATGCGTCGCGACCCCATGCATTGCACATGGATGTGGCACGGTGGGTAGCATTTATTGTGTTAAAACAGGTAGTGAGGAAGTATCATAATTCCTCCTCACTGCCTTTCAAACATCTCTGAAAAGTGACATCAGCGATCTCTCCTCGCTCTATCGCTGGTGCTTCCATTTCTTCTCTGTCTTGCCCTGGGATCTAGAGTCTTCAGCTACCTTGAGTGGCTGGGCTAAGATGATGTAAGTCCCACGCATGTGCACCAGAGTTCTTTCAACCTAGGACTTAATGCTGGCATCGGTTAGGTGCTGGGATTGTGTACTGAGCTGGTCATTCATGCCAGTTAGTGTACAAATGTTAAATATTGATTCATGGTAGAAGAGATATACCAAATTTCTTCTACTCTGAATATCTATCTGCTAGTGTGTGTGTGTTTTTTTTTTTTTACACTTTTGGTTTACTTCTGCTTTATATATAAAGCTAGGATTATTTTAATGGACTTTGGTTTTAGCATGCATGATGCTCTTTATACTCTATATGCTCTTTATGCTCTAATAGTTTTTATAAAAGGCGGTTGCAATTCCTGATCACTGAGACCCTCACCCCATACAGTGTGTGCTTTGAGTATTCCTGCAAAGAGAGGATTGAAATTTCTTTGCTTGTAGGCATGTTACAGGATGTTTTCTCATCCATGATTACACTCCTCTGTGTCTGTTGACATGGCTCCGGTGAAAAGCAGATTTGATCCACTGCGAGGCTCCCTTCGTATGCTTTGATACCGCTTAGTCTGGTGTTAAATTATTCAGAAATAATTATGGAACATGGTGTAGGTTATATGTTTTGATACAGCTCTGGGTATGGAATATAATTTCCACTTATCAGACTAACAGAATGACATTAGCGTAGCTTCATGTGTGTGAAATTGATTTGCCACTGAAAAATAGTGTGGTCAAATACCTACTGTTGTTCCCAAGTTAATAAGGTTTCTCATTAGTTTTGGTTGACGTGACCATGTTTAAAGGTACAGATGGAAAATATTGAATGGCATGAAATTACAGGGCACATCTGGGTTCATTCAGACTTGTCATGTACCAGCAAATAATAAAGAAATAGGACAATCTGACTATTGCAAATAAAGGCTTTAATTAGGGGAGGGACTGGCTAAATAAACAGTAAGCTCAGGGGTAATATGAAATCATGGGCACCCGTACTAAAATAATCACAGGCCCTTTTCTCTAAACTACATCTTAATTGTGTATCTAAACCCAAAAACAAGCATATAACATATTGAAGCTTTGCTTTCTTTTTTTAGGCTGTATTTTCACATAGTGTACCCACTAATAATATACTTCCTGTCTTGGGGTGACAACACTCACCCACTGTACTGTATCTATGGAGGGAGCCATGGTTGTTACCCTAGGACAGGACTACGCAAATATCCTCCCCCCTTCTCTATAACATAGAGGGAAGATATTTTTTAGTCTTCAGAGATAACTGTGAACAATTTAACTGATAAGTGTAGCACAGGAAGTTATCCATTTACAAGATTTCTGGAAGGATTAACAGATATTTATTTTTGGACCTTTTGGAACAGATGGAACAAAATTCTTTCAAGGTTATACTGAAAAGACCAAAAAGAAACAAATACAGGAGATTCGTTCTAAAGATTTATGTACCCTTTAAACAGGATCCTTCTATTTACACCAACCCCCCATGCAAAAATGCCTTGGTGCATCTTCAAAGAAACCTAGGGGAAAAAAATACCTTACGCCATGCCTTTCCAATTTTCTTGCTTAGGGGACTCCGCCTCACCATGGGGCCTTGGGACCAGTGACATTACTCCAGCTCACCATGGGGCCTTGGAGCCAGTAACACCACTCCGCCTCACCATGGGGCCTTGGGACCAGTGACATCACTCCACCTCACCGTGGGGCCTTGGGACCAGTGACATCACTCCACCTCATCATGGGGCCTTGGGACCAGTGACATTACTCCAGTTCACCTTGGGGCCAGTGACACCACTACACCTCACCATGGGGCCTTGGGGCCTGTGACGTAACTCTGCCTTACTATGGGGTCCTGAGGCCGGTGACATCACTCCTCCTTACCCTGTGGTCTTGGGGCTGGTGACATCACTCTGCCTCACCATGTGGTCCTAGGGCTGGTGATATCACTCTGCATTACTATGGGGTCCTGGGGCCAGTGACATCTCTCCTCCTCACCATGTGGTCTTGGGGCTGGTGACATCATTCCGCCTCACCATAGGGTCGTGGGGCCGGTGACCTCACTCTGCCTTGCCATAGGGTCTTGGGGCCAGTGACATCACTCCTCCTCACCATGGGCTCCTGGGGCCAGTGACATCACTCCGCCTCACCATGTGGTCTTGGGGCTGGTGACATCATTCCGCCTCACCATAGGGTCGTGGGGCTGGTGACCTCACTCTGCCTTGCCATATGGTCTTGGGGCCAGTGACATCACTCCTCCGTTTCACCATGGGGTCCTGGGGCCAGTGACATCACTCCGTCTCACCATGAGATCCTGGGGCTGCTGGTGACATCACTCTGCCTCACTATGGGATCCTGGTTAGCTGAGGATCCCCAATCCCCTGATTGTGCACCTGTTACCACAGCACTTCTGGTCCAGCATCCTGCTTATAATGTAAATATATATAACTGAAATACCAGATTCACTTTCATAATTATAAATATAAAGCAGCAAAATGAGTAAAGAGCACCTCTGATCTTCATTATTGTCACCGAGTCTGTCAGAATTTTTGAATAGTAACAATATTATCTTCCTGCATCCTTATTTATTTAGGGTGAAGGCAAAGAATTTGATATATTTGCACTTTATCAGGAATATATTATGTTATGTGTTCATAATGTATTGTTGCAGTCTTAAAAAAATAAATAAATAAAAAGTAGTAAAAATAAACATGCATAAAAGTCATATTGTAGCAATGAAATAAGCAAACGTAATAACTATACATATAGAAATAGAATCAAACATGTAAATCAAAAAGCTGTATGTTAAAAACACTCCTAACCCCAAACACCAAGATGTGCGAAAACATAACACAAATATAGAACGATTCTCCATGTACAAGCAGGCCTCCTGTGGTTTCCTCTGGCCACTTGGGGTTTCAGATAATACCAAGGAAAAGAAGGGATCAAGCACCTGCCTGTTTCACTGTCTTGTGCCATTTTCAGCTGTTCAGACTACAAGCTCTAACAGTCTTTGCTATGATCTTGAGCAGTCGGTGTGCTTTTCACAAATGTGGTCAGTCATGTGATGCAGGCATAGGCTTGGCAGATCCAGAGTCTTTGCTGACCCACCAATCGCCAGTCACATCATGATATCAGGCACTAACGTGTCAACGTCTATTGAACAAGGCAGATGGGTGACCCCAGAAGTGTTCTTTCTTTAGCTACGCTTTACTTTTGTCATGAGCTAGCCACGAGAAACCACAAAGCAAGTAAAAGTGATAAAAATATACATATTCTATATTTGAATACAGAAAGAATTAGAACTAGAACTATTAATTCATATGTAGATAAAATGTGACATCACTTAAAGAAACCTCACCAGTTATATATTTATTTCTTTATAAAATGCAATCCTAATTAAACTTTAGTTAACCCTTAAGCTGCCCTAATTTACTTCTTCCTCCCCATTTTCTCGTTGCTGTTACTTTTCTGCTGTTTTTTTTTTTTTTATTAGTATTTATGTATCTTTTTGTGGTTAATTTTTTGTTACTTTTTTTTTTTGGAAATCAAGAAAAGAAAATGGAAAAAATGCCTTTTTACATTTGCAATGGAGTGTACCAGAAAGTGTCTTTTTAAATTGGACAATGTATAGAATAAAATTAATACTTTTTATTTATAGTATTTCTTTGTCCATAGATTCTATAGAAAATAAAATATTTTTTGCATATCAATATTGGAAAAAAAAAAAAGCTTAGATAGATAAATAAATATATATATATATGATTTTTATATATATATATATATATATATATATATATATATATATATATATATATATATATATATATATATATATATATGTGTGTGTGTGTGTGTGTGTGTGTGTGTATGTGTATATATATATATATATATATATATATATATATATATATATATATGATGTTGTTCTCTTAAGTAATAACACATTTCTCACCAAATAATAAAATATGCTGATAGTGGGAATGGTAGAAACGGCTTTGGTCTATAAAGGGTATACAGGTATGAGAGCTAAAGTGGGTAAAATTGATTCTGACATACACAGTAGATAGACTAGAATGTCTCAACTGGGTTGCCTGCCACCTTCATTTTACCAACCGTTATCTCCTGATGGTAGGGTGCAAGGAGAAGATGAAGAAGGTGTTCTTTAAACAGTTGCACCCAGTTTTTTTCACACTGATCTGGGTATAGAGATTAACTTTGTCAGGTAGTACTGTATCTCCGTGACTACATGGTTTCAAGGTGGTAATACAACACAGCCTTGAATCACTTGTATACGACATTGCTTTGGACCATGAAGTATGGCGTTACTTTTGCTTTGTTAAAACGGAGAAAGAGTAGTCAGGGCTGTTTGTGTGTTTTGTCCTCTCCCTCTCTCCTTTTGGCCCCCTTCAGACCTTTGACAAAACCACTGCAAAGGAGGCGTATTAAGAATAATAATAATTATATGTACTGATAATGAAGTTGACCATGGCCCATGTCTATTAGAGAATAGGCACTGTTGTTACTATGGGCTCTGCATCACATTGAATAGACTGGAACAAAGGCACAATATTGTGCTGCATTGAGAAGAATATGTGCTTTGCATTGTACTTTGTGTTCTGGAACATGGCTTCTTTAAGTGCTGTGCATAAATAGAATCTTGAATACATGTAATAAGGATGGTGGAAGACGGGGACAGAGGCAAGTTGTATCTTCAAGGCCATGTTACAAGTCAACTTGAGTGGCAGTCATCACACTAGAGGTGAACAGAGTGATTGTGGGAAAAATATTTCCCATTTCGACAAAGTTTTAATTATTAGAATGTTTTGGCAAAATTTGCTGAAAACATTATTTTTTCGTAACTAATGTATTTAGAGTAATGCAGTTAATGTATATTAGGGCTCATTCAGCGCTTTGTGTTGCAGTAACAAGCATATCAATTTTTTACCTTTTTAGATGTTTAGGAGAAGGTGTCATGGTTGACGGCAAATTTTTCTGAAAAGTTCAGTCTGAGTCCTGAAAGCCTTAGGACAAAAGCTTGCCATACATAGATCGAAATTCGACCAGTTCAGCAGGGACCGGCCTGAATTTCAATCCATGTATGGTCACTGTGGTTTAACAGAACTCAATCTACTGATTGACTTCTGTTCAACCACCCTGTCGGGATTTCAGCAGCTCAGTGCTGCAGGCTACAGACTGTAGCACTGATCTGTGTATTCTGACAGCGGGGATCTCTCTCACGGCGGAGATACAGTTGCACAGTGGTTAGGATTCCCTCATTCACCTCGAATGTGTGGATGAGGAGTCAGGTCAGTTTTTTTTTTTTTTTTCAAAACCCACTGGTTGAATGGAAAAATGACTAATGTATGGGCAGCCTAAAGTAGAACTATGGGCAAAACCTTTTTTTTTCATTTTGGATAGAGCTAGGGAGGGTTAAAACCCCTGTCAGGTTTTGTTTTGCCATCTGTGTCCCATTGTGGAGATTTCCCTTCACTTCCTGTCCCATAGCTAAGTGAGAAGAAATACCTGCAAACAAAGGGAATTCTTTGGGTACTCCCTGGTCACCAGAGCTAGTGTCCCCATTGAAAGTTTCCCCCTATTACTTTTCTGGGGACAACCCAAAATTTGGGGATTTTCTTTTACTTTTACTTTCAATGATAACGGTAAACGGGACTAATAGAGAGGATGAATCTCCTTAACAGGGGCACAGACAGCAATAAAAAATGAAAGGGGTTCTAATTCTTCCCCACTCTGTCCAAAAAAAAATGATACCTTTAGTTATACTTTAAGTTTACTCTCATTACCATAAAATGAGGAAGGCCAGCTTCCAAATCCTCAACCATTTGGGACAGAGACAGTGTTCAAATCTAGTTTGATACTGATAATACAACCTGCCAGCACAGTACAGACGGGGGTTATTCCAATTTGTCTGCAAAAGTGGAAATATATTTTAGAAAGCACCAAAGGCCACCTTAAAGTGGATGTAAACCCTCACATATACCCAATGAAGTGAACAGCCTCAGATGGTACACAGGGATGAAACAAACCTCCCTACATAAGTTTTACATGTACATCTGCTCTCTTCAGCTTTCTACATTCTTTAGAAAGTGCACATTGTGTTACAAATCTTTCTTCCTATTTCAGCAGTGGGAGTCTGGCATACACTGTGTGACAGCTGATTGGAGGAAAGGCACATACCCCTCTCCACAAAGGCAGAGGAACAAAGAAACTTGCAGAGCTGTGCTGTGAATAGATAAGCTCTCTGCTTATCTATCTCTAAGTTCCCTCCTCGACACAAATTTCCAGCTGCTTTTATCTCCTGTGTCAGAAGTTTTAATGCTGATAACAGAGGAAGGGAGCAGCATAAAGACACAGGACGTAGGGCTTTGGAGAGAGATAAGTAAACACTACAGATATATGTGCCCAGGTCAGATTTCTTGAATGGGGTTTACATCCACTTTAATCCCCCCCATGTCAATGCATTTGAAGAACTAGAGATTTTTTTTTTAATTAGAGAAGATGAAACACTCAATTTTATTCATCCCTATATGAATGGAGATTGGGAAAGATATAGTGGAGGCAGCATATGCACTAGACACCATAGCACCTATCCAGCCATTGTAGGTCAGAATGCCTCTAAGTTGAGGTGCCAGTGATCTAGTTGGAGTGATTCCATTCACCTTGATGAAGAGCCCAATCATTACTCCTGTATTGCTGTCTGCTGTAGAGCTGAGTGACTTCTATAGGATCATTTGTAGTATATCCTGGACATGAGCTTCTGCAGTGTATTCAATACCATGGCATTTCACCGAGACCTTTATTTCAAATATGGATTTGCATTACTACCAGACAGCTGTAACCACTTCTCATTGAAATCACTTGTCCCGTCAGACGTCACTGACTGTTTACACTGCAGATATCGGAATCTTAGGTGTGGAACAGTAAACACTCCGGCAGATCGGATGGTACTTTGGAAGCCTTTGAAACTGCAGTGTATGTTGACAACTTAAAATCTATACAACTTCAGAAATAAGATATCACAGCAAAAATGTCATTTCTATTATTATTATTATTATTATTAATAATACAAGATTTATATAGCGCCAACAGTTTGCACAGCGCTTTACAACATGAGGGCAGACAGTACAATTACAATACAATTCAATACAGGAGGGATCAGATATTATGGTGTCTTGTCTATTCCAGTGGAATTGTTACAGCCATACGTAGGTGTGTTGGCTTTCATTGTATAAGCTGGGAGTCTCCATATGTCAGTCCTAGATATGGTGAAACCTCTCATGGACAACTTTGGATGCGATAGGAGCTTTCCTTACTCTGCTCCTGCATGAGCAGTGTGGAGGAATCGGCACAATCATATGGTTTATGAGTTGACAGGAACCTGGAATCAAAGCAGTCCTAACTGAGCTCAAAGTTTAGGTCTACTTTAGATCATTAGAAAGGAATTGGGCGGAGGAGTTGAAGTATTGGTAACGACTTACTATTAAATCGAGATCATGTGGTGGTTCGGTTTGTGGCCACACGACCTAAACCAGGGGTCTCAAACTGGCGGCCCTCCGGCTGTTGCGGAACTACAAGTCCCATCATGCCTCTGCCTATGGGAGTCATGCTTGTAACTGTCAGCCTTGCAATGCCTCATGGGAATTGTAGTTTTGCAACAGCTGGAGGGTCACCAGTTTGAGACCCCTGAGTCCTAAACCTTACATTTGCTCACATGGCCTGCAGCAGCCTGGCATCAGAATCTTCATCGCTCATCTATGCCAGTCCCTCCACTGGCTTCCAATTGCCAAATTAAATTCAAAATACTAACAACATACAAAGATGTTGGCGCTATATAAATCCTCCATAGTAATAATAAGAATTAAAATAATCGCTTTGACTAAAGACTCTGCTGAACCTAGTCTATGGCTGCCGTGGCATGGGTCATGTGACTCCAGGATCCCCTTTTTAGAAAAGTTTTTGTTAATTTTGAAGTAGAGCTATAGGCACACTTTTTTCATTTTGTATGGAGTAAGGGAGAGTTATAACCCCTGTAAGGTTTAATTTTGCCATCTTTGTCCCATTGGGGAGATTTCCCTTCACTTCCTGTCCCATAGCCAAAACAGGAAGTGAGAGGAAACTCCTGCAAATTAAAGGGAATTCCTTGGGGATCCCCATGTTACCAGAACAAGTGTCTCCCCTCTATTACTTTTCTGGGGACAACCCAAAATTTGGGATTTTCTTTGACTTTCACCTTTGATGATAATGGTAAACAGAACAAATAGAGAGGGTGAAAAAACCGACACGTGTTCTAATCCTTCTCCACTCTGTCCAAAACTAAAACAAAGTTTTGCCTTTAGTTATAATGTAATAACTGTGTATTCTAATGCTTTCCTGATGTGTTCCTTTTTCTTTAAAATAGACCCATTTATGTGTGCATGGCACTTTACATACAGTGCTTTCTGTTTAGTAGTGCAGAACTCTGGGTAATCTGTTCACTGAGCAGAGCTCAGCCATTAGACTGTCAATGAAAACAGTCAGTTTTTAGCAAGAACTTTTTCAGCAAGGGTGCTTACTGTACTGTCTAACATACAATACATATATGATCTCTATATGCATATTAAAAAATATAATCATGGAAATAAGGTACATCTTAAAAAAGCCTTAAGATTTAAACGAGTCTTCAATTATTATACACAGCAGATTATAATTTTAAGTAAAAACTCCAGTCCAATGCTGGCCATAGGTGACCCATAACTGTATTGTGTTGATGTGATATGACATACTTGAATACTTGTACCTATTGTACTATAGAACTTCCTTATACATTATATTGAATACAATATCATTACAAAAGCATTCTTTGGCTATGGAATGTGTTCTCTATATATTTACAGATATACAGTGTATGGGGGGTTAAGCACACTTAAAATCTTTCATTGTTGCATTGAAATATAGTGCTGATAATAGCGGTGTGCAGATCATTATTGCTAGTTATAAAATCTTTCTAATGTGTTTACAGACAGCAAACAAAATCCAACAGAGATTAAAGTGTATCTATACCCCAAAACAAAATGTATGTTACAGCTTACCCATTCTTAGATGTGGTGACTGCATTCGTTTTTAGGTCTTTTTTCATGTATCCTCACTTGGTGATCCTGCCAGTAATAAGTTGTTTTTTTTTTCATTTTCTTTCAAAGCAGATCTTCACCCATAACAACGTAAAAAAAAAAAAAATAGTGTTCTTTAGGAGGAACATACATTGCACACTAATAGATATGCTACCAAAATTAGTGTGTGCTGTTAATTGCCTCCGGTATTGTTCCTGTTTCTTCTTGCTGGAGGCTGCCATTTTGCTGAAGCTCAGAGCCCCTGAGCAGCAGTAAATCTTTAGGCGGTCAGCAGACCGGCCTCGAGTGGCTCTGATTTTTGGCACAATGCCTAAAACGGAGAGCAACTGAGCATGTGTAGAGCAGGGTGAGACACTGTGTTATTGGATTTTAAACAGTATAGGCACATATATATATATATACATACATACATAGCTATACCTGCAAAAGGGGCCAGCATGAAGTGATCTAGCAGGAATTCCATTTCTGACTAAAGTTCCACTTTAAAGTGGTTGTAAACTCTGCAAAAAAAAAAACACCTGCAAGACAAGGGCATAATGAGCTAGTATGCATCGCATACTAGCTCATTATGAAATACCGTAGAACGACACTGTTGCAATGGTCCCCGTACACCACTGTGACGGGGGACATGTCTCCAGAATGTTACTTCCAGGTTCGTAGGCTCTGGCGCTGTGATTGGCCGGAGCCGCGATGACATCACTCCTGCGCCGGTCACGGCACAGCAGCTAAAGAAACAGCATGTACGAGTCGTTTCTTCGGTGCGCATGTGCCGATGACGATGGCCCATGCTTAAACAGTGAATTATAGTGAACACTGTGCAAGTTTGGGAGAAATTCATGGTAGCTACAGGTAAGCCTTATTATAGGCTTACCTGTAGGCAAAAGTGGTTTTAAAGGGTTTACATCCACTTTAACAGACAAAGCTGACCAGCAAAATGAGCAGTTAGAAGGTTGGGACAGGGAAAGGAATTGAGGACATAGATCCCATTCTATGCATGTGTGTCATCAGGAGGCCAGCGGAAGAACCCAGAAAAGATGGCCGGCCTCCTGATGACATCACAGTAGAAGATGTTGCACTACAGAACACTGATGGATCACTGGGCATATGAGCAGCAAAAAAGGTAAAGGAGGGGATGGAGTGGGGAGGGAAGTGAAGTTCCTTTTTTAAGCTGCAATAAATAAAATTTTGTTTTTTGGGTATAGATACGCTTTATTCCTTCCCCATTTTATTCTCAAACTAAAGAAAATGCGTTTTGGCTGGAAACTTCTAGCAAAAAATATAAATATCCAGAAAAAAATAACAAAAAAGAGAAAGTGGCTAAGTGCTAGACGAGGATCCGCTACATTTACAACTCCAAAATTTGCTACATTTACAGCTGCTAAACAAAATAAACAGTAACAGTTTAGCAAGAAGCGTTCAGGAAAGATAAATTGTATGAAGGGAAATGACAAATGTTTACAGTTTAGGTTTGATTTTAAACAGGGCACGTATCTTCAGAATGCACTAACTGTTTTAACAGCTGTTTTATCCCCCCCCCCCCTTTTTTTTTCTTCGTTTTTTTTTTTTTTTAAAGGGCTTTGAGTCATGATGCAAGAATCTGGGACGGAGACAAAAAGTAACGACTCAGCCGCGCAGAACGGCGGAAGCGCCGGTAACCACTTATTGGAGTGCACGTTACGCGAGACGCGCTCTAACGGCGAGACGCCTTCCCTGGAAATAGGTGCCGCAGACCTCGCACATCTTCAGCAACACCAGGTACTGTGTCTCCCTGCCCACCTCCAGTCCGAGACACTGGAGAAAGCAGAACCCGTCCATGCAATCGCATCGGAATGTGAAATTTAAACTTTTATTATGTGTTCTGGCTTTCCGGGTCAAGCATTCATCACTGTGGAAGGCGAGATCAAAGTTAGCCAGGCTGCTCCAGAGAGCCAATGTGTGCTGTTTAGTACCAAAAAGTAGCTTAGCTGACAAGTGGCGGAATGAAGGGAGAAGGCCGCGCCGGCTACTGAGTAAATATTGTTTTCTGGCAGCATCTGGCATTGTGCAAAAAAAAAAAAGATTGCAGGCGTGTTTAAAGGTGAACTCCAGACAAACAAAACATTAAAAAATGTTCGTTATAGCAGAACTGAATGCACAGATGTAAGGATAGGTTCACCCTAGCCTGCACGGTGAAATGTAGTATTTTATGGTGCAGGCTAGTGCTGCTGTTGGCTCTAGCATCTAGTCAAAGTGAAACTCCTGCCAAAACGTTTCGTTTTGTTTTGAATAGAGGAAAGACTGAGTTACATCATTTGTTGGATTTTTGGGCTGTCTCTTTATTGGGGAGGTTTATCTTGACCTCCTGTTCTGGTGACACAACAGGAAGTGGGAAAAATCTTCCCAGGGGTGACACAGACAATAATAAACCCTCTTTATAAACTTTTCTCGGTTTTACCTAAAAATAATAGAAAAATTAAATGTTTTGGCTGGTGCTCCTCATTAGTGTATGCCCATCATCCATATGTTGCTTAACTAATGTTCAGTTTATTAGAAACTAGTGTTGACACTGTGGGCTGAGATGAATTGTCAGTAATTTGGCTTCAGCTTCAAAAATGGCAGCTTCTCTTGAACATGTGCAACAGCCACACTTTATTTCAAGCGTTAAAGCCCAACTCCGGAAATGACTAGAATAAGTGCTTTTGCAAGGGGCTTACCTGCACTGTAAGGGTTACATGTTCGATAAAGTGGTTGTAAACCTCAGACCTGAAATATGAACAAAGCATATCCCTCTATAGCGTCTACTTGTCTCAATTAAAAACATTAATGTCATTTCTGTCTGCTTCTTCCTTCCTGTGCTATCAGCATGAATCACTTATGACACTTTTTCCTGACAGCAAGAGAATAAAAGGTTATAGAGGAGGAAACTCCAGTTGATTTACAACCTCAGCTCTGTTCCTGTGTGAAGGGGGGTGTGCCTCTTCCCTCCAATCAACTCTCAGAGCTCTCCTCACTGAGCTCTGCAGAGTGTAACTTCATCTCTCCGCCCCTTTTCTCTGAACTCTCAGACAAGCTTATATGTTCAGCACTTTAGAGAAGAGATGGCTGTAGATAAACAGGTACAACTTATATAGGGGGATTTTTTTCATCTCTGTGTATCACCTGAGGATTGTCCCTTCACTAGGTATATGTAAGGGTTTGCAACCACTTTAACTCTAGGGGATGAAGAATAAGGTGTAATACTTACCTTAATACTCGCTCTGGCATTCTTCTATGCTCCAGCTTGTAGCCAGTCCCTTGCGTCCTTACAAGCAATACAGGACTGTTGCCCTACATTGTGTAAGATGATGTCATCATCCAACCATGGCCTACAGTGAGGCCGCAGGAATCCGATCACCCAGATGGGAGGGAGTATGTCAGAGTGAATAATAAGGTAAGTATTACAGCTTATTCCTCTACCCCTAGACCTAAGGAGCATTTAATCCAATGTAGTGTGTGTATGTGGGGGTTGGGGGGTGGCGGGACACTTCAAGGGTAGTCTACTAGTCTCTTTATAATTCTCAGAGACAGAGTAGTGCTTCAAGGCTCATTCCCTTGCATGTTTTGGATGTTGGTAAAAGGTGGTTGAGTAGCTGTTTTACCGGCCCACTTAAACAAAGCAATGCAGCCACTCAGGGTTTTACCTATGCCGCATTAGAGATGCTTTGTTTCACGGTCATTGCAAAAGTTAAGCGGCATGTCGCATTTACCAGACGGTACTGCTGCCAAGTGTGATCCATTCAAGTGAATGCGGCCGTGCCACAACAACCATGTGCAATGCATTCGCTTGCAGTGCGGTGCAGCAAAACTTTCAGGGTTAAAAAAGCCAGTACCTCCCCACCACCTGTCAAATGCCCTCTGAAAATGATCCACCGCAGATTGCTTTTTAGAGAAGCAGCTATATTAACCACATGTGTGAACGAGCCCTTAAAGAGTCAGTCTACCTAAAACTAAGATTTTGGCTGTGAGTGAGCTTTGATAGACTTAATTAACCTCCATCTTTTTTTTATTTTATTTTTTTATTTATCTCAGGGACTCCTGCTATAAAATTCAAAATCTAACAGTCTGCACAAGATCCCTGTTAATGGGAGTAGCAGGCGGGTGGAGCTGGGAACTCGAGTGCAGAGATCTCAAGGCCCAAAGGCAGTGGTGGCTGGTGGTCATTTTTTTTGGGGGGGGGGGGGGGGGGGGGGCAGCAAACAGTGCACCCACAGCCCACCCCCACAGTCCGGTCAGTCGAGGCCAAAGCACATACCTCATCTATGGTGGGTATCATGGGAGGCTTCCTCTTCCCCTGCTCTCCTCCGCGGGCATCACTGGAGGCTTCCTCTTCCCCTGCTCTCCTCCGCGGGCATCACTGGAGGCTTCCTCTTCCCCTGCTCTCCTCCACGGGCATCACTGGAGGCTTCCTCTTCCCCTGCTCTCCTCCGCGGGCATCACTGGAGGCTTCCTCTTCCCCTGCTTTCCTCCGTGGGGATCACTGGAGGCTTCCTCTTCCCCTGCTCTCCTCCGCGGGCATCACTGGAGGCTTCCTCTTCCCCTGCTCTCCTCCGCGGGCATCACTGGAGGCTTCCTCTTCCCCTGCTCTCCTCCGCGGGCATCACTGGAGGCTTCCTCTTCCCCTGCTCTCCTCCGCGGGCATCACTGGAGCCCTCCTCTTCCCCTGCTTGGTGGCTTTCATCTCCTCCCTCCTCCTCGGTGGGCAATCGGAACACTTCTCCTTTCGACCAATCGGGAAACAGGTCTCAGATCTGCTTCCTGTTTGGCGGGAAGGAGATTCAGTGTGAAAACAGCAAATATTTATTCGCTATTGTCGCGCAACTGGGTGGGCTCGGTACGCAATGCTCTGCGCCCCGAGCCCACCCTATTTTGAAGCCTATTCGAGCCTCTGGCTCTAATCACATGCTTCAAACCCCCCCCCCCATTGGAATTCATGCAACTGCCATCCTGCATGGGGGCTGGACACATGAATGAGAGAGGGGCAGTACCCGTGCACCCTTAATGGACAGGCCGCCCCTGCCCAGAGGCCTCAAGAAATATTAGGAGCTGGTGGGTGAAAGCTAATATATTGGTTTTGAGGAGGCTGACCCCCCCTTTTTTTTTTCTTCCAATAAAGATCTTAATTACAAAAAAGTTAGTCTATAATAATAATTATAGATGTATGGAAATCAAACTAATCCTGGCTACACATTGTATGCTCATCTTTGCTGGATGGACAGATAAAGAATGTCGCTTTCATTGCTTTGTCTTCGTCTTCGTCGTATCCTTGTATAGAAAATAATAGTCTTTTTTTTTCCAAGGTCACAGCGAGCTGGTACACTCTGCTTATTGGCAGGCGTCTACCTCTGTCTCCTGTTTGTATTTATGTAATCATACTAATAACTTGGTGTTGTGCATTAGTCTTTGTTGACAAAGGGACACAATTTTCAAGACAAACTCACATTGCAGGGAGCTGGACTGCAGATCATAGCAATAGTACTGAATGATATTAAAGGCTTCCTAAGGCAAGCAGCTTAATATAATATAGGTAGCTGAAATGCATACACAGAATTACGTGAGTATTATATTTACTTTGAGTTCTTTATCGTCTTAACACTACATAATGGTGGTTTGGTGGAGTCAATTTTATGGAACGCCGTTTATAAACGGTACTGCAGAAAACACACGGGGGGCCAGTGCACCTTTAGTATGCCTGTGATCGAGCCGTCATTAGACAGGAAAAATGCACAAAGCCAATCAGAGTGGCTCTGTGCCTTATGATCACTGTGATAGCTAATCACAATAATCACAAATGCAAACAAATATATGAAAACACAACCCTCCCTGCTGCGATCACCAAACTTATATAAGTAACACTATTTCCTGTGACCACCAATGAAAGGGGGGCACACTAACCCCAAAGGGGGCCACAGCCAGGCATTGACCATAAAGGGGGCATGCTGACTACCAGTGTTATAGGGGAAAAGCACCACTGTCCACCAACAGTACTCACAACACTCACCACTGATCACCAACATTTATGGGAGCACGCACTATTGTCCACCAACATTTAAAGGGGCACTCTCCACAATCTACCACTTTTAAAGTGGTTGTAAACCTCAGACATGAAATATGAACAAAGCCTGTCCTTCTACAGTGTGTATTTGTCTGAGTTACGAGCACAAAGTGTCACTTTTGTTTGTTGCTTCATTTCATTGCTATCAGCATCAGTTGCTTCTGACAAGTTTTCCTGTCATCAAGACAAAAATGGTGACAGGGGAGGGATCTCCAGCTGATTGATAAACCTAAACTCTGTTGCTGTGTGAAGAGGGGTGTGTCCCTTCCCTCCAATCAGCTCTCAGACCTCTCCTCACTGAGTTCTTGTCAGGGCTGGGCTCAGCCCTTCCTTCTGAGAGCTGGCCGCTCAGCTGTCGGCTAATTGCCAGCTCCCATCTCTCTCCACAGTTACTCAGCTGTTGATGATATCCTGCTCGTCAGCCCTGCCTTCTTAAGCCGTCCAGCCCAGAGGATCTCGGCCTTCACCTACTGTCAGAAACCATGAAATCAGACTGAGACAGAAGTACGGTTAAATTACACTTGTTTAATAATAAAAGTAAATAAAACAAACGTAGTCAATATCACAGAGACGCTCTCCTGCATTCCTGTTAAAGCTTGGCTGACATCCCTTCTGGCTCCAAATCCTGCTTGCTGTTTTACTATGCTCATCTCCGCCTCCCTGACGTTTGGCTTGTCTGACTATCCGTTCCGGTACCTGAACTCTGGCTATGTTTTGACTACGTTTGTTCTATTTACTTTTATTATTAAACAAGTGTGATTTAACTGTACTTCTGTCTCGGTCTGATTTCTTGGTTTCTGACAGCTCTGCAGAGTGTAACTTCAGCTCTCCGCCCCCTTTTTTCGGAACTCTCAGAAAAGCTTTAAAATTCAGCAATTTTAACGACTGTAGAGAAGAAAGGCAGAGAAAAGCGAAGGGATCTGGAAACCGCACACCGGTCTGATGATAAGTGCCTTTATTAGTAAAAAAGTTGGATCATGGAGGTATACAAAAACACTACAGCAGAAGTGTACAGGGATCAACTGACGCGTTTCGCACTCACAGCGAGTGCTTACTCATTGCTGGCATGATGTATGCCAGCTATGAGTAGGCACTCGCTGTGAGTGCGAAACGCGTCAGCTGATCCCTGTACACTTCTGCTGTGGTGTTTTTGTATACCTCCATGATCCAACTTTTTTACTAATAAAGGCACTTATCATCAGACCGGTGTGCGGCTTCCAGATCCCTTCACTTTTCTCTGCCTTACCTCGCATCAGCCAGCACCTGGGACTCTCCTCTTGAAGGATGTTGTAAGCCTTTCTTTTCCACTGATTGGAGCCTACCTGAGCGGTGGAACCTTCTCTGCCTAGCTTGCATCACTGGATATATGTAGAGAAGAAAGTCTGCAGATGAACAGGTACAACTTATGTAGGAGGATTTGTTTCATCTCTGTGTATCACCTGAAGCCAGTCTCTTCATTGGATATATGTAAGTGGGCACTAACTCCTGGCCGCTTAAATCTACAAGTTAGTTATATAGTAAAAGTCTTTTATATAGAAAAACATACCACTAAAAGAAAGCTGTATTTCTAAATTGTACAAAATTAATTTGGGTACAGTATTGCATGACTGTGTGATTATTAGTCAAACTATCACAGTACTGAAAACTGAAAATCTGCCTAGTAATGAAAGGGTATAGTCAGGCTAATACTAAAGTGAACCTGACTTGGCCTAAAATCTGCCCAAGTTAAAAACTTTGCTGAAGTGCAGAGATGAGCGGTGCCCGTAGGTAGCTCTGATAGTATTCGTATCCAGGTGGTCCTATGGATCCCAGTGGATCTAAGGCCTAGCTTGTATACTTTTCTTTGATATTGCAGCACCTCATTCTCTGATATGTACCTTCTTTTACTCCCCTGCAGCCAATCTGCTTGCTGGAGCCCTGTATCTAGTCCCTGTGTAAGCTCCATGTTGGTCTTTTTCGTAGCTTACACAGAGTGCCTGGCTGCTGAGGCCCAAGTTCTGCATCTCAGAAGGAAGGGCAGAAGGTTAGATGTTCCCCTATAGACTAACAGCGTAGATAAGTATCAGCGGGAGGGGGTTGTAAGAAAACCAGTTATTTAGACATAGTCACGGATTCCTTTTAGGCCTGGTTCACACCTATGCATTTTTTAGTGCGTTTTCGGTTTTGCAGAAACACACTACAGTCCATTTAACATGGTTTCCTATGGATGTAATTCATCTGTGCATTTTATGGAAAGAGTCGGGGACTTTTTTCTGGTTTTTGGTTCCATAGACTTGGATCAAAAACATGTATTGAAAAACGCAAAATGCACCTGGAATATGCAAACTGCATCCTGCATAGGTGTGAATCAGGCCTTAAGTCCCACCCTCTCCTAGATATAAACCCTCTACCCTATCATTTAGCTGTTAGAATGACAGCACCTCCACCCCCCACTGAGGGTATGGCAGAGAGACCACTGCTTCTACACAGAAAGTAGGGGGCCCATTGGTGCAACATGCTTGCAGGGGACAGACTTGTCTACCCAGGTTGTGGCTGCTTTCTAAACAAAATGAGCTGTAGGAATTTGGTCACTTTTTGTTTTGACGCACCTGAAACTCCTTAGCTGCTTTAAACTGAAAATTCAGTTAGGCTTTACATATTTTACCCTGTAAATCAAATTACTAAACTGCTACATAGCCTTTTTTTCTATATTCCTTTAAATATATTTGTTCATTTTTGAAACGTATGCATTTCTCACTGTCTTTCCTACAGGTCAATGTGTGATTTTTTTTTTTTTTTTTTTAATCCTTAGTAGCCCATTGCGGTGCCTGTGCGCGCCTGTCAATGTTGTAGCGTCCAATGGGCTAATTCCATCATTTCCATCTTGCAGGTTCCTACTTGAAGTGAGAGAATCACAGTCATGTTGAAGTCATTAGTGCAGCCGTCACACAAACCCATGGATAAAATTTCAATAACTGCAGGCCACAGTTGAGTAAACAGTTACACTGAAACTTAATTCCTGTTGACTTTTCCCTCGTTCTTCGCCAGGGGCACATTCTCAATCTGTGGTGCTAAGACAACAGGGGCTGCTGCTTTGATTAATGTAGGACAGTAGAATTAGTACACAGGGGATATGCCAGCCATGCATGAAGAAACAAAACAAATAAAGCTTTTTATTGTCTCATCCAATTAAAGTGCACCAGTAACTTGCAATGGCAGCCATTTTGTGGTTTTGTCAGGGGCTAGCATCATGGCATAGAGACAAAGCACTTAGGCCTTGTCTACACACCAGGCCTTGTTCTCCTTGGTAAGCACAGCCTGACACTCGGACTAGAAAGACCACATAGAGGCAGGGCTTTTTTTCTCAGAGAATAGGTGCAGGAACTCCCCTTTTGGGAGTTACCCATTGTCTTTGCACCTACCTACCTCAGAGCACCAGTCCTTGGTTCCACCCCCCTACCCACCTCCCAGCACCGCCCCTTTTAGAGAATACAGAACCAAGTAACATTTGTGGTTCTAAGTAATATGTATGGAATGTGTTATTGATAACAAGAAAAGCAGTAAAATAGACCCCCACAGCCAACAACAATAGACCCATCAGCAACAATAGATCCCCCAGCTGCAACAATGGACCACCTACCACAAAATACCACCCAGCAACAATAGATCCTCTAGCAGCCAGCTATAATAGACTGCTCCCTCAATAGTAGATCCCTCCCAGCAAAAACTGACCCCCCAGCAACATAATACTCACCCCAGCAACAATAGACCTCCACAGCAGCAATCAACCCTTCTGCAGAAATAGATCCCCTCCAGCAATAATAGATCCATCAGCAGCCAGCATCAATAGACACTGTAGCACAACCCAGCACGCCTTGCCATTACATACGTTTAGTGGTGGAGGTGCCGGAACTGCGTTCCCCCGCGTTCCTGCTGAAAAAAAGCCCTGCATAGAGGTGAACCTAGGTGATCAGATGCAGTCATATGGGAGGAGGTCACATGCTCCCTCATACCTAGAACTACCCTTTGCAAAGGCACTGTCACTTTGCCATGAATGAACAAAGTGGTGGACAAGCAAGTATTTTAATACAACATAGTTAAAGGCATATTCCACCTTTTACAAAAAAAATTAAAAAATATACCCACATTGATTAAAAAAAATACTTTATTTATGAATTTTTTACATTTGAGCCTTCAAAGCCTTGTACTGCCATCAGTGGATAGCGGATGCAATTCACAGACTCCTCAAATTGCAGGTCTGTATAGCGATTCGAACCTTCGCTTATGGGGTTGGAGTAAGTATCATTGGACCACACTTGAGTTTCCTGAGAAGTCACTCTACCCTGGTGGAAGATGGGACTTGTAGTCTATTCATTCATAGATCTCTATGAATGGATGACACGTTTGTACGGGCAGAGTTACAAAAGAGGCCTATGTGACAGATGCAGTGGCCTGCGCAGGAAGTTCAGTAATGTTGAGCCTAAAAACGAAGATACACTGAGTACATATATATAAAAAATATAAAACAGAAGAAGCTGTCAGCTCCGAGAGCGTAGCCTTTCATCACTGCAGCCCTGATTGACAAGATTCCAGTCCTGCCTAGGTCCAATCAGACGTCGGTGACATCACTTCCTGTTCCACGGACCATGCTGGTCTGCGTGGAGCTGCTTGATTCCTTTGCTGCTGGAGAAACACAGTGATCCATTCCAGCCAGCTGCTCAATCATTTTCAGCTATCCGGAACGGCGGTGGGACCCACAGAGCCATGTGGAATGCCAGGACTGCACTTTACTTTCTATCATCTTGTAAGTGTGTTTTACCCTATTAAAGTTGTCATTTTAATACTACACTCAGGTTGGCGCCTCCCCCTCCCCATTTTTTTCTTACATGTCTTGCAGAGTTCTGGACACACTCTGAAGGATGGCTGCCTTCCTTTTTAACCCTTAATACCCCTTTCTATGAATACATCGCCATCCAGCTATTACAGCCACAGACTATACTCCTAAGGATTACTCCATCTGGAGCGCCAGATAAACACTGACTATACTGCTCATGGGCTCCATCGGTTCTCGGGTGCTTCCGCCGCCATTCATGCTAAGGGAAACCGGCAGTGAAGCCTTTTGGCTTCCCAGCCAGTTCCCTACTGCGCATGCGCGAAGTGCGCTGCGCTTTCTGAAAAGTGGGCAGTGGGGGAAGGAGGAGGGGGGCCCGAACTTTCGAGTGACCTCGCTACAGCGAGACCTCTCGGAAGTAGGGACAGGTACCTGTCAAATACAGATATCTGTGCCGCCCCCCCCCCCCCCCAAGGTGACAAATGTGGGGGGCAGATAAGTGAAGCTTCCACTTTTGGGTGGAACTCCGCTTTAAGAAAAAAAAAAAAGCAGTGTGATGTTTTGAAGCAGGTAGGAGCCGACTCTGACACTAGCCTGCACAGTGACATGCGTTTTACCATACAAGCTGGTGTGGAAAAAAAAGAGATGGTCAATATTAGCATTTACATTCACCTTAAACACAGCCTTGTTTCCTGCAGTTGTCCAATGTGTTAACCCTTAGCAACCAACTAAAAATGCGTCTTCAGCATTGTAAATACACTAAGCCGCCACTCATCTTTGCTTGATTGCTGTGGGTTATTGCTTACATATTATGAACACACTGAGAAAAAAAAAAAACAAAACAACATTTTGAAAGCTGTTTGTTGGGATTGGCTGCAAAAGTTGAAATCTTGAAACTTTTCAGACATGATTTATTGAGATAAAAACGATATATTTTTCTTTTTAATTATTATTCTCGCCGCCCACACATAAGCTGTTTGCAGTTCATCTAAACACTTGACATGCTTGCATCTGAGATGAGCTTGTTTTCCCAGTCTATCAAAATAACAAATATTGTTTGCCTCTCCATTTGCTCAACAATCTTTTTAAGGTGAAGTACTCATTTCAATTTTTCCGACATTTGTCTGATAAATTTGGAAGTCAGCATTTGTTTGAAAGGTGGTGTTGAAATTCAGTTTTGTGTTTTGATAGCGCATGAATTTCTAATTAAATATAACATATTGACGATTCCTTGGGGACGTACATTGAGATTTTCATACAAATCACTAAGTTAGGTGACGGGGTGTGGATTTGAAATGCAGTGTTTGCTATTTTTATTTTCTTGCCCTTCTGTTTTTTTTTCCACCCGCTGGGAGCCCAGACCGATAATAAGTGAAAGTTGGGTGGAATTTGGTACGGCAACACCAGCTCCATTTTTATGGTAGCAGAAAATAATGGGTCTGGTTGTCATTAAAGCTCAATTGAAGTCTCACCTTTTTTGTCCTGTAGTCCCCCCACATTCTGATTTGTTTCATGCATTAAAGTGGTTGTAAACTGTGACTGGTCTCAGGTAATACATATAGATGAAACAAATCCTCCTATATAAGTTGTAGTTGTCTTTTTTCCTCTACATCTGTTCAAAGTGCAGAATTTATAAAGCTTGCCTGAGCTGTACGAAAAAAGGGGGCGAAGAGCTGAAATGACACACTGCAGAGCTCCATGAGGAGATCTCTGAGAGCTGATTGGAGGCAAGGAACACACCCCCTTCACACAGCACACTGGCTATGTGCTGGAGCTCCCTCCCCTGTCACCTTTTGCCTCTTGGTGTCAGGAAAACTTGTGAGAAGTGATTCATGCTGATAGCAGAGGAACAAAGCAGAAGACAGAAATTACACTTCGTGCTCTTAATTGAAACAAGTACACGCTATAGAGCGGAGGTCCACAAGCCATCGATCGTTACCGACCGGTCAACCGCGGGGAGCCGACAGGTGGATCATGACCGCGGCTCTGCCTCCAACTAGCCTCCGCCTCGCTCGTTCACTGCAGAGTGTAGAGCGGGAGGCGGTCCTAGCAACCAATCACCAGCTTGTTTTGAAATGTTAGCTCCCGGTTCCACCTTCCACCCAGCACTATGTCGTCTCCTGATCTCCTCTCTGCTGTACACATGCTGGCAGGTAGGAAGGGCTACCTACATAGTCCTGTGTGTATGTGGGGGAATGTGAATGGGACAGAGGATGCACTGTTGGAGGGGAGGCAGAGGACACTATAGTGGGGGGGGGGGGGGGGGATATGTGAAGAAGGTAGAACACTATGTATTTTTATTGGGAGCTTGATTTTTTTTTTTCTTTAAGAGTGCTGCCTAGTACCCCCCTCAGTCCTCACCCCCTGGGGATCTTTGCTTTACTCCATGTTGTCCATGTACATCTCAACCTCCGAAGGGTTGCCTACCCCTGCTATAGAGGGATATGCTTTGTTCATATTTCATGTCTGAGGTTTACAGTCACTTTAAAATACCCTTTTTGCTAAAAAAAAAATGTTATTTCTCACACTGCAGTGCTTTGTGCTGGCAGAGCTAACAGCCACACCCCTTATCACAATTATCTGCAAAGACTTGAACTGCAGAGAAGAGGAGGCTGTGTCTTACCAGTTCTGTTATACAGTGGAACCTTAGTTAACAAATAACGTGGTTAACGGCTGTTTTGAAAGACGAGCAACTTTTTAAAAAAAATCCTGACTCGGTTTGCGAGTGTTGTCTTGCAAAACGAGCAGAATTAAAGCTAATGTGGTGTGTGGTACCGCATTTGGCCAGAGGTGCGGGGGCGCCGGTGACACTCGGAACGGTTCGGAGCCGTTCTGAAATACTCGGGAACACTCAGAAATACTCTGTTCGAGTGTTTCTGAGCCTTTCTGAGGTGTTCCTGAGGCTCTCCAGCACCCCCCCACCTCTGGCCATATGTGGTATTGCATGCAATAGAAGTCATGTGGAACAAATTATCTTTGTTTCCATTGACTTCTTTGGGGAAACTTGCTTTGATATGCGAGTGCTTTGGATTACAAGCATTCTCCTGGAACGGATTATGCTTCTAATCCAAGGTTCCGCTGTATTGCAGAGTCTACAGCTGGCCATACAAAGATAACATTTCAGATTTCTGCTGAAGCGGGCCCTGTTGGCACCACCCAGCTTGACAGAAGTCCGTTTTTGCCTGCACTCAAAAGTAGGCACTGTTTGGGCATTTTGACAGTCTCAGGTCCCTGATGTCATAATACCGTAGCTGCCACTGCAAATTTGTCCATGCACACAGTTTTACCTGATAATCCACTCCTGTAGGCTCCTTCATGCTGTAAAAGCCTCTTTGCCTCTGTGCCCCGGCTGTCTAAGGTGCTCTGAAGTCATCGAGACCAGTGCAGGGTCCATATCCTAGCACTGTACTGTATATGATAAAGTCAAGGAGGGACAGTCGACCACCAGAGCATGGGGGATAGGAGAAGAGTGATGGCTGTCTGGGATTGGAGGATTGTGTAAGTAAGGCCACATTCACAGTTGCAAATGGGCCCAGCACCGATTACATGAGAGACTCCCAGTGGGGGTTTTTCCATCAATTAGCTGTAGGCCATAGCCCCCTAAAAGCAATAGGAGACTGCTAGCACAAGTAACTAACCATGGCCGCTTGCATGTAATTGCTCATGCAGTGATTGGCCCTAAACGCAGACAGGGCCAATGTTTCTTAAGGGGGAACGCTAATATAAGGGGGTTTCTGCTCACCAAAGCCCCCACTTACATCAGAGTTCCCAGCACCCCCCTTTAAATCAGGGTTCCTAAAGCCCCCCTTATATCAGCATCTGTAAAGCAGCCCTTACATCTGAGTCCCCCTTACCTTAGTGTACTCACTCGGAGGCAGGAGACTTCAGTCACAAATAGTGAATGGTGAGCTCATTCATCCCAGAATGGAGGCTCAGTCATCGGCACCTTTCATTCAGATTTATCTGCTGGCTGCTGGACTTAAAATGTCCCTCCCACACATCCCTTTTCTGAGGCACAGCACACCGGGGATTGGAGTGTGGGCGGGCAGACACAGAGGGATAGGGGCGGGAGGAGGAGGAGCAGATCGAGCCCTCTCTCCTCTCCCATCCATGCAGAACTGTGCTGGCTCTGGGCAGTGTGAGAGAGCGTGTCAGACACTCGGCTTAGACAACTACAGCCAGCCCTCCAGATGATTGGCAACCCTGGTAAATAGGGTGTGCCCAGGCCCTTGCTCATGCCCATACACTCAGTGGTTGTGGTAGTCAGCTACTTGGGGAGAAAAGAAAGAACCCTCACTATGGAAATAAGGAATATGTAATAATATAATAGGGCTGCTGCTAAAGTGAAAGGTGAAAGACCCCAATAAATGCAAAAAACTTAAAAACTAAACTCAGTGCTGCTCCTATAGCTCAAACCAGTATAGTATTAAGCAAACCTATATCAACATATGCAATGTCATAACTCACTGACTTGGTATAAAGTGCTCAGTGCAAATATAAAGTGCAACAAAATATAATATTTATAAAGTGCAATCATATCAAGTCCATCCAATATGGTGTGCTGAAATTGTAAACAGTTGTAGTGGTGGTTCTCAGGTGACTATTCGTGCTCCCCTCCTGGGTCCCCACTCACCAGAAAAAGGCTGTAAATACGCCTGTTAGTGTCTCCAGGTCAGCATTTCCCATCACTGGTGACTGGATTGTATGGACACTACATAGGGATAACTCCTATCTTCCATCGGTATGATTAAAACATATGGATATCCTGGATCCTTCCCATCTTTCTCAGTGATTAGGCATCCATAAGGATGTATGGCAATGAAAGGAAAAGATATATATATAGTGTAATACTGCAAGGTTTATTCATAAAATAGCAAAAATATTACACTTTAAAAAACTTTAAAACGTGCAGAGAAACCCTGCCTTGGCATGCAGACAATGGTCACTGGATCTCCTCAGCTTGGAGACCTAGTGACCATTGTTTGCACGCCAAAGCGGCGTTTTTTTGCACCTTTTAAAGTCTTTTGATGTAAGTGTAATATTTTTTGGATTTTATGAATGGATGGACTTTATATGATTGTACTTTATATATATTATATTTTTTTGCACTTTATATTTGCACTGAGCACTTTATACCATGTTGTTAAGCCATATCACGACATTGCATATGTTGATTTAGGTTTGCTTAATACTATACTGGTTTGAGCTATAAGAGCAGCACTGAGTTTAATTTTAAATTTTTTGCAGTTACTTGGGGAACCACAGTCCGGTCTGAATAATGTGTCCGGGTTTCAGGTGGTCTAAAACCCGGACACCTGATTGAAAATCTGGACTGTCTGGGTGGATCCCAGACAGGTGGTAACCCTAGGGCCCCTTTCACACTGGGGCGGTGGGTGCGTCGGCGGTAAAGCGTTGCTATTTTTAGCGGCGCTTTACCATCAATTTTGCGGAGCTATTCGGCCGCTAGCGGGTCGCTTTTACCCCCCCGCGCTAGTGGCCGAGAAGGGGTTAAAACCACCTCAAAGTGCTGCTGCAGCAGCGCTATGCCAGCAGTATAGCCGCGATGCCCCATTGATTTCAATGGGCAGGAGTGGTGTATACACTGCTCCAAAGATGCTGCTTACAGGACTTTTTGTTAACGTCCTGCAAGCGCACCGCTCCAGTGTGAAAGCTCTTGGGCTTTCACACTGGAGAGACTGGAGCGGCTCTTTACAGGTGCTATGCAGGCGCTATTTTTAGCGCTGTAGCGCCTGTAAAACGCCCCAGTGTGAAAGGGGTCTTAATCATACACTATCTATGTAAAAAAAAACTTTATTTAGAACTAGCAAGTGCTGTATCTTTAATGCATCTTAAATTCAATCCATTTTTCTTGAAGGTGCTTGGACATGTTTTTTTATTTAGTGGGTTTTGTTTGCATCCAGCTCTTATGTCCCCTGTATGCACGCCAAAAATGGCAAGGGGCTGCCTACAATCTATGTCTGCCGCTGCCCTTGAATATACTCCGGTCCTCCTCTGCAAATTTTTAATACTGATTGTTATTGAAAATAATCTGAGCCCTCATTACAGCTCTCTGCATACCTTTGTACCAGGCTATTATATGTGCCGCGCATGCAGTAGCCCTCACCCACTCAGGCTCTGCCATCATTCAAGAAAGCAAAAGTTTTCCGCTTGCCTAAAGATTCTGAAATAGGAAAGCACAGTTGTTTGCCACCCAGTGCTAATCACCTAGTTCTACAATCTGCTGTGTTCATTAATTATATAACTATAACTAGTTACTATAATATAAGTAAAGGCAAAACTTATTTTTTTTAGTTTTGGATAGAGTGGAGAGGGATTAGAACGCCTGTCAGGTCCCCCCCCCCCCCCCCACACACACAAATATCTTTAATAGAAACACTTCCCTGGATACAAGGCAAAAAAAAGGACTACTAATGCTTGGCGCATGAGACCACTTGCTGTCTGTGCTCCTGTTAGGGAGATTCACCCGCTCCATTTGTTCATTTTAGTTTTGTTACCAAGAATGAAATTGAAATAAAATCTAACATTTTGGGTTGTTTTCAGGACAGGAATAGAGGGGTAATCATTCAATGGGGATCTGATGATAACCAGAGATTCCTTCACTTTGGAGGGATTTCTTCTCACTTCCTGTTGTGGCTGTGGGGCAGGAAATGAAGGAAAATCTCCCCAATGGGACACAGATGAAAAAAAAAACCTCTCTTTACTCTACCCAAAAAAAAAAAAAAGCTTGCCTTTAGTTCCACTTTAAAGCTGAACTCCAAGCAAACCGCTTATATACAGATACGATACATGTGGAAGCTGTTTTAACAACCAAAGCATCTCCTCTGAAATTCTTTTTTATAAATGCCACTTGTACACACAGGACAACTACTGACGCGTTTCTGCCTATACAGATTTAGTCCTAGCCCTATAGAACATGTGTCTACAAGTGGCGTTTATAATAAAGAATCTCAGGGGAGATGACGGAGTGCCAGGAATTCTTTGTCTTCTCCAGTCTAAGCCTTGGAATGAGAACCATATTGCACTGCATATTGGGGTTGGGGCTTAGTAAAAGGCTGGGCCGTATAAGTTTCTTGCTTGCATTTGATTTCTGTGCATTCAGCACAGCAGAAGACTCGATTTTCAGTTACTGTATTTATTGGCGTATAACACGCACTTTCATTTTAAGAGGGAAGTTTCAGGAAAAAAACGTAATTTTTAAATGAGGAACTTTGAAGCAAAGTAAGGGTTAATGCCCATCTGCAGCCTCACAAGTGCCATCAATGCAGCCTCATCAGTCCACATCAATGCAGCCTCATAAGTGCCATCAATGTAGCAGCCTCACCATTGCCATCAATGCAGCAGCCTCAACATTGCCATCAATGCAGCAGCCTCAACATTGCCATCAATGCAGAAGCCTCACCATTGCCATCAATGCAGCAGCCTCACCATTGCCATCAATGCAGCAGCCCCACCATTGCCATCAATGCAGCAGCCTCACCATTGCCATCAATGCAGCAGCCTTCCCATTGCCATCAATGCAGCAGCCTCACCATTGCCATCAATGCAGCAGCCTCACCATTGCCATCAGTGCAGCAGCCTCACCATTGCCATCAATGCAGCAGCCTCACCATTGCCATCAATGCAGCAGCCTCACCATTGCCTTCAGTGCAGCAGCCTCACCATTGCCATCAATGCAGCAGCCTCACCATTGCCATCAATGCAGCAGCCTCACCATTGCCATCCACGCAGCAGCCTCACCATTGCCATCCACGCAGCAGCCTCACCATTGCCTTCAGTGCAGCAGCCTCACCATTGCCTTCAGTGCAGCAGCCTCACCATTGCCATCAATGCAGCAGCCTCCCCATTGCCTCAGTGCAGCCTGATCGATGCCCATCTGCAGCCTAGAGGGGACAGGGAGGGGAGGGGGGGACAAGCACCGACAGATTACATACCGTAAGAATCTCCTATGATAGAACAGTGGTCCAATGGCTTCCCAGGAGGCGGGACTTCCTATTACAGAGGCCACCAAGTAAACAGGAGTCTCTCACTGCATGTAATCTGACGGCGCTCGCCCTGCCCCCCCCCCCTCCTCCCTGTCTCCTCTGAGGCAGCTAAAATTGACGTATTGGCGTATAACACGCATGTGCTATTTGCACCCGATTTTCAGGGTGAGAAAGTGCATGTTATACGCCAATAAATACAGTAAGTAACACTAGCAGGCCTTTTTCACCCCCCACTCTGTGGTTGGACTGTGAAAGGAGAAGCAGTAGACTAATAAACTCATCTGTCACTTTGCTCTCCTCCTATAAGGAGGGGTAGGCAACCTTGGCACTCCAGCTGTTATAGAACCACAAGTCCCATGAGGCATTGCATACATCTGAACGCCACAAGAGTGACTCCCCAAGGCAGAGGCATGATGGGATTTGTAGTTTCAGTATAGCTGGAGTGCTACGGTTGCTTACCCCTGTATTAGCATGTTATTTGTTAGCACATGATCACTGCATCACAACTGACTGGCTCTTTGTGCCTCTTCTTCCTGCCAGTTTGAGCTCTGCTGTACAGGGGATTCCAAGAGACTGATACCGAGCCAAATTCAGGTATTTACCCTGCTTGCATTTTTAAAAATATGCATTTATTAATGAATACAAATCTGCATTAGTATGTATCATGTATATCTATTTTAAAGAGCTGTTTGCTCACTGTTTTTCGCTGAGGCAGGATGACTATATGTCGCCATTGAGAGGAATTCACAGACAAATTCCGCTCCAGATTTACTGATACAAACACCCTAAGTAAATTCTCTTTATCTCTCCTTCCAAACTCTTCAGAACCTTGCACTGTGTTCTGAAATAAACAACTTAACCCCTTTAAAAGAGAAAGGCGCCACTTACAGATGTTTTTTTTTAAGTTGCGGCAAGGTGGGGGGGGGGGGGACCTGTAAGCATTAAAAATGCTTAAAAGGCTTCAGCCACATATCTCTCAAGATAACTATCATATAAGTGGAGCAGGGACAACATTGTCTGCCTGAGAGCTCTCTGCTATTGACTGCTTTCCATGCAGGAGTTTACTAGTGTTTCACTAATGAGTCAGACAGTTGGCAGGATAGTGATGTAAGAGAGTACAAGTGTGAAGCTGATTGATGACAGGCGCGGGGACCAGGCCGCAAAGAAAGGACATACGATCTAGGAAGCTGAGCAGATCCGTCTGCCGCGCCTCTCTGCTTCCTCAGAACTCAGATTGCTGTTTTGTCTTTTGTCTGACCATAGCTTATAGCAAACACACACACACACTTCTATACACATGCACTTTCTCTGCTTATTTATGGTTTGTGTCACTCATGTGGGTCCGATGGCTTTAGTATCGTTGTGCTGATTCACAATTTGGAAATATTGGTCGGCTTGTATGAGCAGGGTTCTGAATTAGAAGCTGATTTTAAATAACTAGTTGGCACAGATTTAAATAGACCTTGTCGCCAGACCTACAATTTTCTTATAAGATTATACAGGTAGGTGCATTTAAAGCTGAAATTTAGGTATGGCAATTTTTATATAGTTACATTGGTCTTGGATCAAGGTAAGTATGTATGTGCCATACCTGTGGGATCGCTGTGGAAGCTGGAGATAGATTTGCCACCTTTTCTTCAAGCCAAATGTGAACACTTTTGCAGCATGGGGAATTTTTTTTTTTTTTTTGCAGTAAACACTATAGGATTATAAAAAGGAAAAATCTGCTGCGCTTAAACAAGGAGATAACTCAAAAGCAGCTAACACAATATTGCTGGGTACAATAACAGAAAATGTAGGTAAAGGTGTAGCGCTAATAAATAATGATAAAACATTTATAATAAAAAACATATAAACATAGTCAATGACGCAAAAAATTGCAGTCCATCATGAGAAATCCAAAGGAAGGGTAGAAGACAGAAGAACCATCACCGACACCCAACACAACTGACTCTTACCGTCAGTTTATAGGACATACACATTGAGCAAATGCAGACAAATTCACAACTTGTATTATTCGAATGGTCCACCAATAGAATCCTCTCTCATAGATCCACCAGAGACAGAAGCTGCTGTTTAACAACATCAGCTGGGAGATGGACTCCACAGGAACAACTCTCCATGAGTTCAGGATTATAAAAGACCTTGGATAAATTTGGGTGCCCCAAGGAGAGTAGTAATGTAGCGCACAGAGCGTGCCTTGGCAAACAGTGGGTGTGGCCAAATTGCTTTTGCTGAAATTATCACCCCACCCTTCAGTCAAACCTGCCCCCATTCACTGAGGAAATGCAAAGTGTTCCCTGAATGGTGCCCGTGTCAAGTGGGCAACCTTTTGTGTTCAGGGCAGCCACTCGGCACAGGACCCGGAAGCAAGTGGAGATCACTGGGGTAAAAGTACCTGATACAGTTATTTCCAGCTTCTAGAGCAGAGGTCTCCAAACTTTCTAAACAAAGGGTCAGTTTACTGTCCTTCAGACTTCAGAGGGGCCGGATGGGCCACTGTGGAAGTAGAAAATGCCCCAGCGTCAGTGGGAGTAAAAAAAAAAATTGCACTGTAAAGTGCCTGTAGTCAATAGAAGGAATAGTGCCCCATCATTGGTATTAGTGGGAGGAATAGTGCCCCATCATTGTTGGTGTTCGTAAGAGGAATGGTTCACTACAGCTGGTGTCAGTGAAAGTAGTGGTGCCCCCTTGATGGTGTCAGTGGGAGTAATAGCGCCCTGGAGGCCGGATAAAGGTAATCAGAGGGCCACAGTTGGAGACTGCTGTTCTAGAGGGACCCAACAGGTATGGCACATACATACCGGTACTTATATTGGTCCAAGCAGGACCCATTTAACTATGTAAGAATTGTCATACCTAAACTTCAGCTTGAGTGTATTTTATGCATTTTATTTACCTGTAAAAGTCTCCTTTGTGCAGACAATCAAAAGCCCTGTGACCGCTGCTGGGCCCCGCCATCTTGGAGGTGATGTCAGCAGGCCCAGCAGACTCAGAGTTGTCACTCCAGTTATTATGTAGGGAGGGGAGGAGGGGCTAGGCCAGCACAGATAGTAATTAGACACCTCCAAAAGGGAGAGGGCTATGACAAAGCGGGGGGAGGTTGATGTGCTAGATAATTGTCACTGTGTAATCGCATTTTATAGATAGTTCCAAGGCATGTTGAATAAAAATTGTTTATGGAAAGGAAAAACACAAAGCATTTAAGATAACTTGATTTTTCTTTGCTTTTTGCCTGCAGTTTTAGATTGGTGACAGGGTCTCTTTAATACCCAACCATGTGGGGTTTTTTTATAATTTAGTCCCCCAGCACATAAAAAAAAAGAAAAAAAAAGAGAGAGAATCAGAGCTGTAATACTCTTCTTTAAAGAGAAAAATGGGATTCATGAAAAAAAACTATACTGACCTAGGTGGATGTAGTATCGGTCTGATGCTGCTTCTGTCTCCCGTCTGCTGCAGAACAAGAACTGAGCGATCAAACACCACTCTCAGTCTTCAGTCACCAGCTCTCTGCTCTGCCCCTCTAGCGCGGACCATTAAGAGGCTGAGCAAGCTGCCGGTCCAGGTATCTGGGTGGATACCGACCATATGGTCAGGATCTTTTCAGAGCCTGGCCCGGCTCTGTGACGTCAGCCGAAAATGGATCACAGGAGTGCAGAACGAACTGCAATCCTGTGATCCATAAGAGAAGTATAGCCAAAAAAGCTTTGGTTATACTTCAACTTTAAGTCCAGAGCTGCCCTCCACACTACCTCTTCATGGCCACATGATTTCCTCCATCTTTCAGGTTGAATGATGTCCAGCTTCACTAGACATGGAAGACTAAGGTCTCTACGGTGAATGCTGGGCCCCATGGGCCTGCTTCTGAGGAGGCATCACCATGACACCCTTTATGCCCAGTGTACTGGTGCAGAGAGCAGTGTTGATGTCATGACATCAGCTATGCTCTCCACATCATTGATGACCACCCAGTCCAGAGAAGAGAAAGCAAACCCAGCAGTGCCAAATGATCAGGTTAAAGTCTTTGGAAAAGAAGTATATTTAAAAAAATGCAATAAATACACACAGATGGGCCACTAGAGGGGGGAAGGGGGAAGTGTGGAGCTCCAAAGCCCAACTCCAGGCTTGCATTAGATTGCCCAGAAATGTCTAAAAATCTAGTTGTAGTTTTGTTGCAACAATCGCATTCTAATGCTAATAAGAGTGCAACACAGGCAGAGAGCACAGGAAGTTATCAGCTCAGGAGATTTCTGGCAGGTTCAACAGGTGGTTTTTTGAACTGTTCACAGATTTAACAAGACACTTCCAATGGTATGTTTAACAGACCAAATGGGATCAAATAAGAGATGTTGATTTTTAGGTTTACACACCCTTTAAATGTGAGCTCACCTAGTCATCCCAGCAACCTATAATTTGCATCAAGCCCGAAATGTCAACCCAAAGAAGTAGACATGGCGTTTGCAATTTTTTTATTAGACTGTGTGAAAAATTCTCCAGTGCAGTAAAAGATGTAAAGTAATATATATATTTTTTTTTATTACTAATTTGTATTATTATTTCATGCTTTGTTTTGTAATACTTTTATATACTTGAGCAGCAGGTTTTTTTTTTTAATGAGTAATCAGTTCAGCCATCTCACCTGGCAGTTGCGGTAATATTGATATGATTACTCAGTTGCTCATTACTATAATGTCGTCAGTGTCCTTACAAAAATCTGGTGGTTGCAATACTGCCCTTTGTACGTCTGCCGTCGGTGCTTCCAAAAGTTCCAAGCCAATGAAAACAGAAAACCTTGTGTTCAAACTGATTCAGCGGCTGCAGACTACCTACTGCTGAGTGTCTCTGATTTTCATCCTGGTATTCGTTCTCTACCTACTCACCCTCTGAAAGACCCTGAATTAATTCCTGGAAGACCTGCAGACCAGGGTTTCTGAGACCTGACATCTGTATATGTTAAAGAAGGACCTTGTGCATGTCATGTGACAGGAGGTTGCAGTTCTACTTTTAAGGAATTATGCACACTGGTGCTTATCTGTGGGTGGAGGGCACAGGTGCCCCAATCAGCCCCGCTGCTGGCAGCCTCTCAGACTCAATGAGAGGTTGATAGTTGCTACAGTTACTGCAGCTGGACGGGGCTGAATGATACACCTAACAGTACAAACTTTTAGACTAGTATGCACCCAGAATAGATGAATGTCCAGAATGCAAGTGAACCAGTGCTTTGACCTTTGAACAAAGCAACAGATTTCTGTAAAAGAGCCCACAGGAGGGCACACGCGTCTAATGCATTATTGAAGGCTTATTTTTTAAAACAAAACATACAGCCTAATGGATACTCACAAGAATAAATGTATGACACTAAATCCCAAACCAGTGTGGGACTAGAGTGACCAAACGCATCATATTGCTGCGCTGGCAACGCAACGAGTTTCAGGGCATGCACCCCCTTCTTCAAAGCTAAACCCACCAGCACCAGCAACAGGCTTATTAAATTGCTCGTCCATTCTTTGCTTGTACTTGCCATCCCAACGCTCTTTTTAGTTACCCAGGTGAAGTCCAATATTTGGTACTTCTGGATGTGGGAACATATGACTTTCGCCTCTTCCTCTTACAATGCGGTTTTGGGTGCTTGAAGGCCAATCACCAGCACTGTCACATGTGGAATGTCTTTAGCCCTGTACAAGCTCCAACCAGACTGGCTTGGAGCCTCTTTTGGCTGACACAGGGGGCAGCAAGGAAGTGGTGGGAAGGTGAGTAAAAGCTGGGGTTGGGCTGGCCAGAAAATGCCCACCCGCACCCTGCATTAACAAAGGACAGGTTCGCTTTAGAACTAATGTACATATTACTGCATAGGTCCGATTGTGATGGTTTATAAAGAGTTGACTCTGTCAGTCATCTCCATCTCAAGACCATGTAATGAGATATATTTTTCGGATGCTGTACTGACCCTTTGGCTACAAAGCAGCTTACGCACTGTAGCCCCGCTGCAGACACAGGTTGAACTTTTACCAAGTATGTGCTTTAATTGCAGTTTGTTGACAGATTTGCTCAGTGATTTCAGAGAGTTTATTTTGCAGGTCTGGCAGCCTCCTATCAATGTTCCCCTCGAAAGGGAAAAAAAAAAAATACATGGCTATTTTGCAATGGCTCAAGTTTATTGACAAGCAGCGCTGAGCTGGCAGAATTGGAATGTTTGTATAATGTAAAGCTATATGGCTGATGGAGCCTAGTCCACTTTCAGGGCTCTCCTAGATAATTTGATAAGAAAGAGTTACAAGGTGACTTTTTTTTTTTTTTTAAACCAGGAGAGAAGCTGAAAGCCAAAGGCACATAGTGTATATTCTACAAACAGCTTTGTTATTCTGTAAACAAGGCTTACAGCATTTTTTTAGATTCATAAATCTGTTTAGAAAGCAGTTCCAGTCAATGATTAAAGTCACTCAGGCAACGTTGGGACTGTCAGAAATTCCTTCAAGTAATAATGTGTTGAAATCAGTTCCAGGCGGTCAACGGCCTTTCTTCTGTGCTTCAGGGAGGAACTGCAGTCTTTGGTCACATGACTTTGTGCTGTGCACTATGACACCCTCAACCCAGAGATGCACACTGACTTTGTGGCTGGCACATCTGCCTTGTAGCTCTGGGGTCCTCAGTTTGATTTCCAACCAGGATGCTATCTGCATGGAGCTTACGTGTTCCACCTGTAAGGGGCCTTCCACATGGGGCAGACTCCACCAAGATCCCTGCTGAGCATCCGCCTGGATGGCTGATCCGTGTCCACTCTGCTAATGCACAGCACAGCCCGCTCTCAGCTATGGATGGTCGTATGTAAAGGGATCGCCTGTCTATTTACACCCAAGTGCCATTAGATCCACTAGATGGATGGGAAACAGATCCCCATCCATCTGTTTTTAGCGGATCGGATTGGATGTTGGCGGGTGTAAACAGACACATGCCCATTTACACCCATCGCTCCATAGAGGACGATGGAGGGTCTGATCGGGTCTGCCTGACAAGTCTGACCAGATCAGTCCACTCATTTGAAAGGGGCCTAATTGTGTGGGGTTTCACTGGGTACTCTAGTTTCTTCTTACACTTCAGAAACATGCTAGTAAGTTAGGTGTGCCCAAGATGGCTGCCTCACCTTCCAAGCCATTTTTTTTCTTTTTTCTAATCATTCTTCATTCATAAAAGCATTCAAAAATAACAAATGCAATCTTTTCTTTTAGAAGTCAGTTAAAAAATATAATGCAATGTTAGGCCTCTTTCACACAGGTGGCAAGCTCTACTGCCCCTCTGTAAAGTGATCTACAGTGGTCAGAAGGTGATAGTATTGCTTTAACCATGTGCCAAGAGTTTGGCAAGTGGCTACTTAACTTGATATTCTAAGTTAAGATTGCAGCCGCAGCTATGTGAACAGACTCAAGTCTGCCACCACATCACAATGTAGGTGGGCAGAGGTAAAAACATGGATCAATGGTGTGAAGTTAGCCTAATGCCGCGTACACACGGCCAGACTTCCCGACAGAAAAAGTCCGATAGGAGCTTTTGGTCGGACATTCCGACCGTGTGTATGCCCCATCGGACTTTTTCTGTCGGCATTTCCGACGGACTCAGATATAGATCATGTTCTAAATCTTTCCGTCGGAAATGCCGACGGAGTTTAGCCCGTTGGCAAGTCCGCTTGTGTATACGTGGCATTACACTTTTGACTTGACTAAATCCAAAACCTGTTTTTTTTTTTTTGTAGGCTGCAATTAAATAATCTTTTATACCTCAATGAGGCCCACCACACAAATCTGCATGTTTGTACATGCCAAGGTGCCCCATTGACTTACCTGCACTGTTTTCACATTACGGACTAGTAAATGCAGGAAATACACATACATGTAGGTGGCAGGGAGTCTAGGTAGTAGGCACCCTTGGGAAAAGAATGGCATGCATACAGTAATTGTAGTTGCAGAAATGTATTGTTAGGAACGTTCCAACAAACAGTAACAGAGTCTTTGCAACTATTTTGCACTGACAGCAGCAGATGAATATGTGGCATTTGCAGGGAGTGATCCACGGAGACAGACGCCACCTGGCGCAGGAGGAGGCTGACAGACAGTGAGCAGTGAAGACTAGTAGCAGGCAGGTTCCCCACAGCAACACAAACAAACAGTCTCTATACTGTCCCTTCTCCACTGGAACCTCTCCCTACTGTTAAGCACATTCTCCCTGTCCAGCGGGTTCCTGTCCCTAACCTACCCACACGCAGAATGCGTGCCACGTGCAGTGAGCCAGTGGTTTTTTTTATAAGCGCTGCCCTCACTAAAGTTGGCCGCAGGGGTCATCTGGGGCACCAGTGTCCAATGAGACAGCCTCTCACCCAACGACACGTATAGAGGCCTGAGAGGTGGGCACATTCCTCCTGTACTCCTCCGATGGTTGCAACAGTGACACGTGTGTTGGGAGGTCAACCTTTACTTGCCTACATACAAATATGTTAGTGGGAAGTGACATTAATAAAGATGCTCCTGGTTTCCTTATGTGTATGCAACCTAAATTCTACTTAAAAAAGTGTGTTACACATTAACATGCTTTGCATTAAAGCAGCTCATTTATTATGATGAATGGGCAGCCGGGCATTTATTTATTTATTTATTTAATGTAGGTACTCCTATGCCCCATACACACGGTCGGACTTTGTTCGGACATTCCGACAACAAAATCCTAGGATTTTTTCCGACGGATGTTGGATCAAACTTGTCTTGCATACACACGGTCACACAAAGTTGTCGGAAAATCCGATCGTTTTAAACGCGGTGACGTAAAACACGTACGTCGGGACTATAAACGGGGCAGTGGCCAATAGCTTTCATCTCTTTATTTATTCTGAGCATGCGTGGCACTTTGTCCGTCGGATTTGTGTACACACGATCGGAATTTCCGACAACGGATTTTGTTGTCGGAAAATTTTATCTCCTGCTCTCCAACTTTGTGTGTCGGAAAATCCGATGGAAAATGTCCGATGGAGCCCACACACGGTCGGAATTTCCGACAACACGCTCCGATCGGACATTTTCCATCGGAAAATCCGACCGTGTGTACGGGGCACTATAGTGCTGCCAATTTCCACAACACTTCTCATAAGTATTGTACATTCACATCAGCCCCTGCATGCACATTTTTTCCACATAGCACAGTGCACATGCAGCACAGTCTGTTACCATGCGACGTGGTGTCCTGCAATGCATTGAGATGCCATGTGTAATGCACGTTACTGCACAATACATGCATTAGCACATTGCAATGTTATTTAGAATGTTATTTAAAAATGAAAGCCACTGCAACATGCTAAATGTAATGTGCATTATTGTGCGTATTACTGCAGTACAGCATAAAGTATATTTCATAAAGTTAATTCTAGTTACATTTCAGACCTTAAAAGGGTGTGTTTTAGCACACAAAAAAAAAAAAAATTCAGTTTGAAAAAAGAAAAAAAAATCGGAATTGTTGTCTGCACCGCACCCTCATTACCAACAAGAACTTAGAAAAACATATGGTAAGAGGTTATAAACTTTTTTTTTTTAAACAGTTTCATTGGTCATGTGCGCTTATCTCATGCACCGAGAACACAAGCTACTTAGATAAAGCTTTTGTTCCATATTGACATTACTGGGTAGGTCCGAGTTTGTTTGTTGGCCTCAACAGAGAAATTGTATGCCCCGTTCTTTGTCTTTCAGAAAAAAAAGAGTAATTATTAAACATCCCTCTGCTGCTATTTAAATAGTTGTTTACATGAAGGTAGGTTTATGCTCCTGAGAACACTGTGTTTTAGCTGACACTAATAATCTTTTTAAGCTTTTCTGGGAAAGATCAATACCTTAGTGAATTAAACACTTTTTTTGTTTACGTGAGTTAAACATAAAGTTTCTTTGCATTGTATAATGCTTCAATGTTTTCTAGATGATGGGAGAGTCATCTTGCTTTACCAATTTTAATTTATTTACTGAATAAAAGTTCATATAAACCTAAGAACAAAAGATCCTTAAGTCCTAAGATGTGGGGGATGGATTGCTATACTTTATTCAGTTTTTTTTTATTTTTACCTGGTAATCCAGCCAGTAGCATACTTCCTGTCTCAGGATATATATTTTTTTATTGTGTTGGGACTTTATATGAGGCAATGGCCTTAAAGGGCCAAATGCCTCCATCCCTAGAGAGGGGGGAGGGACAAAAGTTTGGACTTTAAATGAAGCTCATGGCTGCAAAAGAGTACAATGATTGTAAAGAAATGTGTATATATATATATATATATATATATATATATATATATTGATATATATTAATTGATAAACTTAGCAACATGGGTAAAAAGGTAATGCATCATGATAGTAACTAGCACAGTGCAATTTGATAAGTACAGTTGATATTAAGAGGTACAATATAGTAAACAATAATACACAACTGAATTGATTAACTTGAGTTCATATATATACACTCATGCACATGTAGGGATGGTGCAATTAAATAAGAGATAATTAATGACGTATAGTCTCCAAGTTGGCTCTACCACAGAACCTACAGAGGGGCAGAACCCCATAATACTTTGTATATGGATCCTAAAGCCATAGGATGTCTAATCAATATGGCTGATTGAATATATATAAATAGATATATATATATATATATATATATATATATATATATATATAGAGAGAGAGATATATATATATATATATATATCTCTCTCTCTATATATATATATATATATATATATATATATTTCTTTACAATCATTGTACTCTTTTGCAGCCACAAGCTTCATTTAAAGTCCCAACTTTTGTCCCCTCCCCCCTCTCTTTTCCTGTCCCAGGATGACAGCTCATTGCTGTATCTGTGGAGGAGTAGCGTTGTCACCCTTGGGCAGAACCTAAGAGCTCTTTTCCCCCTCTCCTCGTCTACATAACATAGGGGAAGGGTTTTCTGTAGTCCTAACACCCTTCCTGAAAACATAGTTGGAGATTAGTATTTCTTCCAGGGCCAACAGGTTTATTTTGCACTTTTCCAACAGATATAACAAAACACTGTCAATAGTATAACAAAGCAAAGAAAGATGATGCATCTGCCTTGTGCAACACCATAAAACTCTAATAAATAAATAAATTAAACCAATGCCAGTGCAATAATAATAATAAATGTTGTATAGCTTCTCAGAGCACTTTGCAAAGAGAACAGAAAATATACACATGATAAAACAAAGGAAAAAGGGAGAATTATGTAAAAGCTTTGTCTAAAAAAAAAAAAATAAATAAGTTTTTAGATTTGATTTGAATGAGTTTAGAGAAGATAACTCTCTGATGTTCTTTGGAAGTTAATTCCAGCGTTTTGGAGCACAGCAAGAGAAGGCCAAGTCCCCCATCAAGTTTAGGTGAGTAGAAGGGACACATAGAAGACCAGAATTTGAGAAGTGGAGGTTACAAAGGGGGGGGGGTGGTAAGTTGATAAAAGTTCAGCCAGATAATGGGGTGCCAAGCCATGAAGAGCTTTAGAGCTTTCTAGGTGAGCAAGAGGATCTTAAAGTCTATTCGAAACCTGAGGGGTAGCCAGTGCAAGGACTCCAGGATAGGGGTAATATGATCACTTGTACCAGACCTATTCATGATTCTGGTTGCAGAATTTTGTAAATAATGAAGTAAACTAATTGTGGATTTAGATACACTAGCGAGTAGAGCATTGCAGTAGTCAAGTCGGGAGAACACAAATGTATAGATCAGCTTTTCAGCTACAGTCTATGATAGCATAGGACGGAGCTAAGTAATGTTTCCATTGTGTGAAAAAAAGATGTTCTGACAACATTTTGTACATGCGGATCAAAGGTTAAGCTAGCATCAAATATCACTCCTAGATTTTTTCATTTAGACTGAAGCTCAAGTATTGTGGTATCTATAGGTAAGCTATTAGGACTGACCTTACATAATTGATGGGGGGTGCCAATAAGCTTGAATTTAGTCTTGTCACAGTTTAATTGAAGGAAATTATGGGACATCCAAGTTTATATATCACGAATACAGGAGAGAAGCAGCCAAAGTAGAATCCAGTTGGTCTGGATGTATATCTGAGTGTCGTAAGCACAAAAGTGATAATTGAGCCCATGAGATCTAAGCAGTGTACTCACAAAGGTACGTTGCATAGTGCATGTATCCAAAACCAGTCCCATAACAGGAAATGCATCTATCTGCAGCGGCACAGCTAACATGTTTCAAGGGCCAAGCCCTCTTCTTCAGAGCTGACAAGAGTCCAAAGGCCACAGTCCTACATATATATATATATATATATATAAAAAATATAGTGTGTGTGTGGTGCAAATTGGGTGCATCATTCGTTGCCATTTTATTGGTGGCCGGCTTGCCTACACCATAGAAACACATGACTCTGATGCCTCCTCCACCTCCCACCTCCCTCTGCCGCACTACTGTATCCAGAAGCTAGGGCTTTGATTTGAAGAAGGGACTATTTGATTGGGGGGCTGTGTGTCCAGGGGGAACTGTGTGATTGAGAGACTCTGATGTGATGGATAGACTTATGTTTAGGGGGCCTCCAATTTAGAGGGCAACACTGATATGATTGGGGGCTCGCGTGTATAAGGGGGACTTTTATGTGATGGGGGGACCTCTGACATGGAGAGGGGGGGATGGGAGCACCTCTGACGTGAAGGGGGGAGTCTTCTGAGTCAGTTTCATCAGGTTGGTTGTGTGTATTGCCCCAGGCTAAGGTTATTTAACTATTATTTAAATATTTAACATTTAAGTTTTTTACAATTTGGATTGGAGTGCCTCAAGATTTTGCATACTTAAAGGGGTGTTTATTGTGAAGGTTTACATACATTTAAAAAGTGCATTTCTTTCCATAGAGAAATAATATTAAGGTAATCTGGAACATTAACCAAAATGTTAATAGTACATTAAAAATGATATTTAATCTTGCAGGCACATTAACAAATTTATTTGTTGGGATCTAAATAAAAAAAAAAAAATCTAGAAAATATATTCTATGTGATTCAGGCATTTTATCAAACAAAAAAATGCTGGGATGTCCTATTTTCAGTTACAATTCTATTTATTTTCACTGGTAAAAAATATTACAAAAACCCGGATAATATTTTCTAGATGGTTTGGGTATTTTATTGAACAGAAGAAGATAGGATGTCTTTTCTTAAGTCATTCATGTCTAATAACTTTTAATCTCAAGGTTAAGTAGTGAGATCTAAACGAAAAGATAATAATATCAGTTTTATATTCACTGAAGGGCACAGTATACATCTTCGTACTGCAAGGAAAATTGTGCGTAAAATGTCATTTTGCTGTTAAACAAAAGAGTCTTCAGCAGGAGGAACAGAAAAAAAAGGAAACCCTTATGTTATTATTGCATTGTTTCTATGTGTCTTATACACAGTGTCTTAGAATGCAGGCGTACAAACTGTAATGCAAGGAAATTACATAGTACAAGGTTAAGTGACTGTATAGAGGCCAAATCGTGGGAAGTCAGATTTTTCTAAGGGCAGCACCTAATTGTACATTTTCTGAGTTAACCCTACAGACTATTTGAATCATTTATTAAAGCCGCCCCATTCCCAATGGAAGGTCGGAGGCATGTTTCACATTTTCTGGGTTTCTGAACACTGCGAGTATAGGTAGAGTCAGGTAAAGTAAATTGAAAATAAATACTCATGCTGTAGATACATATAGTGAAAAAAGAAGAAACAAAAGATGCCTTCATATACTGCAGAATTAAACTCTAGTATGCCCCCCCCCTCCTTCTTTGTAATGTAAACCTCTTTATTAGTTAGTTTCTAACTGTTAGAAAGATTTCAAACATTGTAAAAGCACATATAAACTTTACATTTTTAATGTCATTCCAATTCCATTTTAATAATTTTTTATTTGCAGCTTTCATTAAAACAGTACCCGGTGGTCCTGCCATGAGGGTCCTTGTTCAGACACTTCCAGTTAAAGGGTGACAACGCTCTGTCCCTGTCTACCAATTGTGCTCCTGCGTTGTCACTTTGTAATATAGGTTTCTGAGGGAAATGGTTGTTTCAGCACACATTGCACAGGCTTGGTCCACTGTTTTCACCATGAGGAAACCCCACTCCTGAGAAATACCATGCAACCATCACTGGTGTTCATGTAGACAGGAAGCCACCACATCTAAGGGCTGGTAAGTTGGGATGTATCAAATTGATGTACTTGGTATAGATATCCTTTAACGCTAGGACATTAATGGTTGCCAGAGGCAACCCCTTTGTCCTTTTTGTAGTTTGCACCCAGCGGTATTGCTTACCTTGGAGCGCACATCATGGCGGCAATAATTCAGCCAATTCTGGCTTTCCAGTATAAAACAAATCACCCGTGGATCACCAGCAAAGGTATGAATAGATGCTTGAAGTATTTCATTTTTTTCAGCTTAGTTCCACTCTAATTACTGTTGTGTTTGGGTACATGGAGCGTGAAGATTTTAAGTGTAAACTTTCACCAGGTGCCTTCTACAGCTGTCCCCGAATGTCAGAGTAAGAGGGAAGTTATATTGTGTTTATTCTGCATTCAAAAATATGCATGTATCTCCACCACCACCCTCAGGGCCTTGCTATTCTTTACCAGGAAACCATGGAAAGCAAACTTCATTCAGTGCAATTCTGAAAATACGGTAATGTACAGCAACCAACTAGAATTTTACGCTGATTCTAAAGTGTATGTAAATTTACAACCTTTTGGATAAAGCAGGGATTTTTTTTTTATATTTCTAACTGTCTTTTTGCAAGGATTTCTATTCTATTATTGTCTAGTTAAAACAGGAAATGAAAGGAAGTCTATTCAAAGTGACATAAATCTCCTCTTAGACAGTTGTATCTTGATTAGTGGTGTTCTTGGCAACAAACAATGGTACCCAAAAGAAATACCCCCCCCCAAAAAAAAAACAAAAAACAAACACAAGAGGGAAGGCAGGAAAACTCTTATGGTATAGTAATAGGTGAACATTAAAATAGGCAAAAACAGCAGGTCTGAGAAATTGTAAGAATGTAGCCTACATTGGTGAGATTGTTGGTGACCACAACCTAGGATGTATCTCTTGTGGTGAATATATCTGTCTCCACGCAGAAGATGAAATGGTTGCTTCCACTGCTTGCGGAGGTCAAGTTTTAGGTTCACCTGGGCATCAAGATGGATGAACGAACTGTGAATGTGCAAAAAGCCCATTAGTTGCGGGTGCCCGTTGATAGGTATGTCAGCTTAATTGAGGTACCATACCATGTTGAGGAAAAGAGATCCCAATGACAGATGTAGTCTGATGCTATTAAAGTATTTAATATGGCACTTAAGATGTGTTTTGTGACTACCACTTGCTATCTCAGTATAAGACCCCTTTCACACTGGGGTGCTTTTCTGCCGCTTTAGCACTAAAAAAAGCACCTAAAAAAAGCGCCTCTCATGCCTCCCCAGTGTGAAAGTCAGAGTGCTTTCACACTGGGGTGGTGCGCTTGCAGGATGTGAAAAAAAGTCCTGCAAGCAGCATTTTTGGGACGGTGTGGGAGCAGTGTATACACCGCTCCTGCACCTCCCCTGCCATTGAAATCAATGGGCAGCACTGCCAAAGTGTCTGCAAAGCGCTTCGGCAGCGGTGCTTTTCGGGTGCTTTTAACCCTTTCCTCAGCCGCTAGTGCCGAAAGCACCGCTATAACAGCAGTAAAGCACCGGTAAAACTAGCAGCGCTTTACCACTAACGCCCCCCTCGAGTGTGAAAGTAGCCTAATGGTGTAACACACAGTGACTCCTCACCACTGACAGCCTCACAAGCTTCAGCACAGCGAGACTGTGGGGTGGACTTACTAAAGGCAAATAGACTGTGCACTCTGCAAGTGCAGTTGCTCGGGAGCTTAGTAAATGAGCAGAAGCAAAATGCTGTTTTCTTTTTTTTTTCTTGTTTTCTTTTCTTTGCACGTGATTGTGTATTCTTTACGAAGTAAAGGTTTACCTACAGTGCCTTGTATTCACCCCCCTTGGCTTTTTACCTATTTTTCCCATTACAGCCTTTACTTCAATGTTTTTTTAATCTGCATTATATGTGATGGATCAGAACATGGTAGTATAAGTTGGATAAGTAAAATTAGAAAAATATATACATAAAACTATTTTTCAGAAATAAAAAAATGATAATTGGCATGTGCGTATGTATTCACCCCCTTTGTTATGAAGACCATAAAAAGCTCTGGTGCAACCAATTACCTTCAGAAGTCACATAATTAGTGAAATAATGTCCACCTGTGTGCAATCTAAGTGTCACATGATCTGTCATTACATATACACACCTTTTTGAAAGGCTCCAGAGGCTGCAACACATAAGCAAGACGCACCACTAACCAAACACTGCCATGAAGACCGAGGAACTCTCCAAACAAGAAAGGGACAATGTTGTACAGAAGTACAAGTCAGGGTTAGGTTATAAAAAATATCCAAATCTTTGATGATCCCTAGGAGCACCATCAAATCTATCATAACCAAATGGAAAGAACATGGCACAACAGCAAACCTGCCAAGAGATGGCCGCACATCAAAACTCACAGAACGGGCAAGGAGGACATTAATCAGAGAGGCAGCACAGAGACCTAAGGTAACCCTGGAGGAGCTGCAGAGTTCCACAGCAGAGACTGGAGTATCTGTACATAGGACGACAATAAGCCGTACGCTCCATAGAGTTGGGCTTTATGGCAGAGTGGCCAGAAGAAAGCCATTACTTTCAGTAAAAAAACAAAATGGCACGTTTTGAGTTTGCAGAAAGGCATGTGGGAGACTCCCAAAATGTATGGAGGAAGGTGCTCTGGTCTGATGAGACTAAAATTGAACTTTTTGGCCATCAAAGAAAACACTGTCTGGCGCAAACCGAACACATCACATCACCCAAAGAACACCAGCAGTTGGGACTGGGAAACAGGTCAGAGTTGAGGGGAAGATGGATGGTGCTAAATACAGGGATGATCTAGAGCAAAACCTGTACCACTCTGTGTGTGATTTGAGGCTAAGATGGAGGTTCACCTTCCAGGAGGACAATGACCCCAAACACACTGCTAAAGCAACACTTGAGTGGCTTAAGGGGAAACATGTAAATGTGTTGGAATGGCCTAATCAAAGCCCAGACCTCAATCCAATAGAAAATCTGTGGTCAGACTTAAAGATTGCTGTTCACAAGCGCAAACCATCCAACTTGAAGAAGCTGGAGCAGTTCTGCAAGGAAGAATGGGCAAAAATCCCAGTAGTAAGATATGGCAAGCTCATAGAGACTCATCCAAAGTGACTTGGAGCTGTAATAGCGCCAAAAGGTGGCTCTACAAAGTATTGACTTTAGGGGGTGAATAGTTATGCACATTGACTTTTTATGTTATTTTGTCCTATTTGTTGTTTGCTTCACAATAAAAAAAAAAAAAAAAAAAAATCTTCAAAGTTGTGGGCATGTTCTGTAAATTAAATGATGCAAATCCTCAAACAATCCATGTTAATTCCAGGTTTTGAGGCAACAAAACATGAATATGCCAAGGGGGTGAATACTTTTGCAAGGCACTGTATATTATACTGAGGTAGTGACATGTAGTCACAAAGTGCATTGTAGGTGTTATAAAAAATACTTTATTATGAAGAATACATTCAATGGGTTTTTTTTTTTCCAACACGGTATGGTCTGCACACTACGCCACCCTACCTATTAATCAGGGCCCCTGCGACCTCCATGCTTTTTCCATTTCCCCTGAGCTCATAGACAGTTGTCATAACTTAGCATCTTAGGTGTTTATTGGGAAAAGCAAAAAACACCAGACTTTGACTTTATCGTTACCCCATGCACAGGATGCACCAATATACAAAAATACTAATACTTTATTACAAAATTACTTAAAGCGGAGTTCCGCCAATTTTTTTTTTTTAAAGTCAGCAGCTACAAATACTGCAGGTGCGAACTTTTAAAATATGGAAACTTGCCTGTCCAGGGCACCCGCAATGTCCTCACCCGAAGCCGATCTGTCCCTCGGCTCTTGAGGCGCCACCATCTTCGGTAAGGGAATCAGGAAGTGAAGCCTTGAGGCTTCACAGTCTGGTTCCCTACTGCGCATGCACGAGTCACGCTGCGTGATTCCACTGGCCCCTGCTGTCTTCTGGGACCAGTGTGTCTCCCAGAAGACAGCGGGGGGGGGGGGGGCGGAGGAGGCGCCGGATATAGGATAGGTATCCGCGGATACTGCAGCTATCTATGCCTGGGAGTGGGAGCAAATACCTGGATTATACAGGTATCTGCTCTCCCCAACAGAGCATGATCTCCACATTATGCCAACCTACCTATCAATGAGCACCTTCGTTTTTTATACATCCACCAAACTCTTAAAAAGTTATCACGGGGTTAAGTGTCCCCACTGAAAGATCTCCTCCTGTTCTGGTGACAAATTCCAAATTATCCAAATTTTGTGTACATTAATTGGCCATAAGGCCCCCTTTACACTTTAGCACTCTGTTGTGGTTATTGTGGGGCACTTTGCATAGTAATATGCAATGTTTTAAGGCTGCCCATTCATTTAGAATGTTCTGCTAATGCATAACAACTTAAGTTAAACTGGACTTGCATTTTTTTTTTTTTTTGTTTATGCAGTGCACCCCATCATGTGCGTTGTGGTGTGCTTCAAAGTGTCCCAACTGTAATTAAGCTGTTTTTGATGGTACCATTCAGTAGTATCCTAATGCATAGGCCTGTAGCCAGCTGAGTCATTTTCATTTGCTTTTGTTTATGGTGCATTGTGATGGGAACCAAACCTTTTTTCCTTTCTTTTTTTTTTATACTGTTATTATTTTGAGCAATATTTTCTTAATACTTGTACGATGGAAATGAGGATAAAAGAGCAAAGCTGTGGGAGAGAGCTGTACTATGAGTCAGTGTGAGAAGTGGATAGCCCAGACAGTATCATAATCTTGAATCTCTCTCTGCGGATGTGGCCAGTGTTTTGTTGTGCAGTCAGTGACTGATAAAGTACAAGTTGCAAGAAAAACAACAGAGAAAAAACACATGAGAGAGAATAACCAGGCGGGCATCTTTATGGTTCAGGAAATGTAGACTGGCATCTACAGGCTGGAGAAAGCTCATCACATAGTGGTATTTATTGAGGTGATGCAAAGTGCATTACCCTTATAAAAGCATCCCTTAAAGTGTTACTAAACCCACAACAGTTAAATCAATCTGTATATGCAGTAAAGCATGCTTCTTATACTCACTGGGGAACCTAAGGGGTTAATCCTTCACATTGTGTAAAAAGGCTGTTTGATCCTGTCATCTCTGATCATCTCCATCTTTTACTGTCCTTAATCCATCTGCTGATAGCACAGAGCCATAGGAGGCACTCTGCACATGCTCAGTTTGGTGTGTATTGCTAGAGAGTTTTTTTTATTTTATTTCTGGGAGGGTGCATGTGATCAGCACAGGGCCAACCAGCACTGTCCATACAGAGAGTCAGGGGTCATGCAGCCTCATAGGACAGTCAGAGGAGAATGAAAACTCCTCCTACAACCTATAACCAGACACTGATAGAAGTCACAAGACTGCTATATACTGCTGGTGAGAAAAGTTATTTAGCAGTTTATATTTACAAATATAATTGCATTTCCATGTTCTGTGTAATGTGGGAGGCCAGATATAGTGAATGCAGGGTCCTGAGTTAAGTAACACTTTAAAGCGAAGGTCTCACACCTTTTTATCTCTTGTATGTTATGCTTTGTGACTGAGTTTTGGAAATGCATATTTGACCCTTTGGCTAAACAAATATTGTCTAAATACAAGAGATGTGTATTCTTACTTGAATTTTGGCCTCATTTGTACATTTCTTTCAGACCTGTATAGTAATAACTCTGGCACTTTGCCTCTGTGGTCAAATTTCTGCTAATAAAGACCAGTCACAGCTGTTATGCAGGGTGACTGGTCTTGTGACCGCCCCCTCTTATCGTTTTTTGCAGACAGGCTATAGTGGATGGGGCCTTCTGGGTCTCTCCCACAGGTCTGTTCTCTGTACAGGATGTGTACAGCACAGTGATGTCACTGCCACATTTTCAAGATAACATTTACACTGCTCATCCATTTTTTCTTCTATCCTGACAAGTGTTCCAAACAGGATAGAACAGTAGTCTATAGTCTATTCATCGCCACTGTACTGTGGCTGAGGTACATTGATGATGTGTTAATGATCTGGGGTGGCTCACCCCAAGAATTAATTCAATTTATTGACAAGCTGAATTACAATAACAGAAATATTAAACTAACTTTTTCTTATCAGCAAACCTTGTCCTTCCTGGAGTTGACTATAGGAGTAAAAGATGATAGGATCACAACTAAGACCTATCGTAAGGAAACAGCAGTGAATACGCTATTACGAGCTACTAGCCATCATCCCCGATCACTCATTCAGGGAATACCAGTGGTTCAGTTCCTTAGAATCAAACGGAATTGTTCACAGGAAGAGTATTTCGGGATTGAGGCAAGTGAACTGTACGGCATTAGGATAATTACTAAATATGGTAAATATGGGGCACTGTGGGACTAGGTAAAAAGTATACTTGGCCACCACTGGCATATTTTGTCAGGATCACCTATACTCGTGAGATTGTCTGGGATTGTCCCCTAATGACAGCCCGGAGATCTCAGAATCTTAAGGATAGCCTTTCTCACTCTGATTATCAAAGATCAACTACATCCAACTTGCTGACTGATCTGCCACCTATGAAGGGTATGTACCCCTGTGGTAGGTGTACAGTCTGCAAATTTGTGGACAAAACAGATGTGTTCACCAACTCTGATGGCAAGAAGAATTTCAAAATCAATAATTTTATCAACTGTACTACTACTTGTGTTGTCTACATGTTGACTTGCCCGTGCGGTAAGAACTATGTGGGCAAGACTAAAAGACTGCTAAAAGTCAGGGTTGGTGAACACATCCAGAGCATCATCAAGAATGATGATGAGCGCTCCCTTTCCCTTCATTTTATTAATTTCCACGATAGTGACGCCAAGGGACTCTCCTTTAAGGGTATCTACAAACTTAATTTACCCCTAAGGAGAGGTAATTTTGACAGGATTCTCTGTCAAAAAGAAATAATTTGGATCTTTAATTAAAATAGTATGCAACCCCTGGGGCTCAATAATGAATGCAATTTATCTTTGTTCCTTGAACCCTAAGACCTGCCACGTGCCTTGCTCTGTTAACCCCTTATGCTTAATTGAGACTGATGTAGAGTCTCCATAAAGAGATCCCCTGAGCTACAATATATACCTATTGTAATCAACAACTATTGGGTATTCAGAGAATTTTTCTTCCCCCCCCCCTTTTTTTCCCCCCCTTTTCTAGAGATCCAATAGCCCGTCCCCATCTGTCGCTGACAACCGGGACAGGTACCTTACTCCCCTATACTGAGGGAACCCTGAATACTCCTACTATGTCTACTCTGCTTGACCAGCATTACTAGGAATTTTTTTTCACTCCAACTAGATTTGCCACTGTGCATCATCAATTTTCAACTGGCATCACCCGGGCTAAATGTATGAACTGCTTCCTAAATATCATTATCTAATTCAGCCATGGATAGGACTAATTCTCGATGTGTGGTATTTATGAAATATTGAGCGAACTGCTTTAAAACCACATCTATCCATGTTAACACTGGGACCTTATGACATGAATTAGTAATCAATGATATTGGTGAGGGATGTGTGTCTGAGTGTGGTGGCCATCTGTGTCAAAAGACAACGTTGTCTATTTTTATTGTATATGGTGGAGGTGTGTCATATACATTTACAAGTTATTAGTGTTATGTGCATTTTTTCAATAAAGACTTTATATTTTTGATAATCCTGACTGTTCCTCTTTGAAGAATTACTTTGGGAAATTCTTCTCCCCTTTTTTTCAAGTGTTTAAGTCCCTGCTGCAGAGAAACATCCCCATAACAGGATATTACCCCCTCCATGCTTTACTCTAGGAATGGTGTTATTTGGATGGTGAGCTGTATTGAATTTTCGCAGACATATTATTTGGTGTTGAGGCCAAATAATTCAATTTTGGTCACATCTGACGATATCTAACCATAACACCTTTTTCCATGTGGCCAAATAATTCAATCTTAGTCACATCTGACCATATCTAACCATAACACCTTTTTCCATGTGGCCTCAGAATCTTCAAGGTGCATTTTGGCAAAGCTCAGTCATGACTGCATGTGGCCTTTCTCGAGGAGTGGCTTTTTTCTTGCAATCCTCCCATACATCCACATTTGTGGAGAATTTAATATATTGTTGTCACATGCACACAATGACCACTCTTTGTCATAAATTCCTGCAACTGCTTTAGAGATGCTATAGGCCACTTGGTAGCCTCTCTAACTAGTTTCCTCCTGTTTTTTTCATCCAGTTTGGAGCAGCGTTCTGATCTAGGGAGGGTCTGTGTTACACCAAATACCTTTCACTTCTTAATAATAGATTTTACTGTGCTTCTAGGCATTGATAAAGCCTTTGAAATGTGTTTGTCTCCATCTCCTGGCTTGTGCCTGTCCACAACTTTATCCCAGAGATCTTCTGACAGTGCCTTGTTAACCATAGTTGATTGTTTGCTTCAGTTGCACTACCAGGGACTGACATGCTCCAGGAAAGCTCTTTTCATGCTGAGCTAATGAAAATTATGACATCTGATCACAGTTGAATGTCAAATGGCTTTGTGTGCCATTGAGAAGATGATTAGCTACACCTGATTATATTTATTTTTAGGAGGTGATCCTTTTTCCAACTCAGTGATTTCTGTTTTTGATTTTTTTTCTGACATGTTGGTGTTTCATCTTTCACTTGGATGTTATAAGTTGCACTGAGTAAATACAGCTAGATAAACAAAAAACTGTATCTGTCTTCATTTCAGGCTGTAAAGCAACAAAATGTGATTATTTTAAAGGGGGTGATTTTTTTCTACACCCACTGTACCTCTGTGTTGGATGGCAGATCCTCACTTTACTCTCTAAGGGAGCTATGACCTTTAGCTGAATCTTTACATCCAAAACACTTCTAGGTGTGTGTGATATAGGAGTCGGTAGAGAAACCACAGCACTCAGAGGGAAGGAGAGGGAGTTCACAGATCCACTGTTCACCTAGATTTGTGCCGGATATGAAGATTCCACATAGCTCCAGGAGAGAGGAAAGTGAGATACATATTAAAAGTCTTATTTTGCAGACCACTTTTTCAAATGTTTTTTTTCCCCAAGCAGCAGAGTCAGAATACTTTTTTCTTTCAGTAAATATGCTGCTTCCAACCTTTACCTTCTTGTGTTCTATACTGACAGGGCTCATCCTCAACCAGTTGTTATTGAGTACCGATTTTTAGGCCACCTCCAAATGCTTGCTTAATATTTTAGCCCAGGGAAATGCTTATAAACTAGTTTCGTGTTGGTACATGACAACTGACCGTATATTCAAATTCATCCCTAACATCCCCCGAAGTGCTTTCAGGATTGTAGCGAGCATGATACCCTACTGCACATTTGGTGATCTTGCCCCAAAGCTTCTTGCTTTTGGATACGAGTTTATAATGTGCTTCAGTCAATCCTAAATGTAATCTTGCTCGTAATCCATTAGAAGCCCTATTACATAGGACGTACTCGTACCTTGATAGGCATCAGAGAAAGCTAGTGTGGTTTGTGTTCATGGTGGCCCAGCAAACGCTAGCTAAAGCTTGGAGACAGCCTACAATTAAATTGCTGAGGTGAAACAGAGGCTCATGGGGACCATGATACATGGGAAACTTCTCTCCATACTTACCTATACCCATAGCTCCAAACTGTCCCTGATTTGGAACAAAGTCCCTCTGTTCCTCTTTCCTGATTTCCTATTTGTCCCTGATTTTGGTTTGATCTACAGTGGATATAAAAAGTCTACACACCCCTGTTAAAATGTCAGGTTTCTGTGATGTAAAAAAATTAGATAGAAAGATAAATAATAAAAAATAATTTCTCTTTACCCACCTTTAATGTAACCTATAAACTGTACAACCCAATTGAAAAATAAACTTAAATCTTTTAGGTGAAGGAAAGTAAAAATAAAAAACAATAATGTGGTTGCATAAGTGTGCACACCCTCTTATAACTGGGGATGTAGCTGTGTTCAGAATTAAGCAATAACATTCAAACTCATGTTAAATAGGAGTCAGTACACACCTGCCATCATTTAAAGTGCCTCTGATTAACCCCAAATAAAGTTCAGCTGTTCTAGTAGGTCTTTCCTGACATTTTCTTAGTCGCATCCTACAGCAAAAGCCATGGTCCGCAGAGTGCTTCCAAAGCATCAGAGGGATCTTAATGTTAAAAGGCATCAGTCAGGAGAAGGGTACAAAAGAATTTTCAGTGAAGACAGTCATCATCAAGTGGAGAAACTATGGTACAACAGTGACATTACCAAGAACTGGACGTCCCTCCAAAATTGATGAAAAGACAAGAAGAAAACTGGTCAGGGAGGCTGCTAAGAGGCCTACGGCAACATTAAAGGAGCTGCAGGAATATCTGGCAAGTGCTGGCTGTGTGGTACATGTGACAACAATCTCCCATATTCTTCATATGTCTGGGCTATGGGGTAGAGTGGCAAGATGGAAACCTTTTCTTACAAAAAAAACATCCAAGCCTGGCTAAATTTTGCAAAAACACATCTGAAGTCTCCCAAAAGCATGTGGGAAAACTTGTTCTGGTCTGATGAAACCAAGGCTGAACTTTTTGGCCATAATTTCAAAAGATGTTTGGCGCAAAAACACTGCACATCACCAAATGAACACCATACCCACCATGAAGCATGGTGATGGCAGCATCATGCTTTGGGGCTGTTTTTCTTCAGCTGGAACAGGGGTCTTAGTCAAGGTAGAGGAAATTATGAAAAGTTCCAAATACCAGTCAATATTGGCACAAAACCTTCAGGCTTCTGATAGTAAGCTGAACATGAAGAGGAACTTCATCTTTCAGCATGACAACGACCCGAAGCATACATCCAAATCAACAAAGGAATGGCTTTTACCAGTAGAAGATTAAAGTTTTGGAATGGCCCAGCCAAAGCCCAGACATGAATCCGATTGAAAATCTGTGGGGTGATCTGAAGAGGGCTGTGCACAGGAGATGCCCTCGCAATCTGACAGATTTGTAGTGTTTTTGCAAGAAGAGTGGGCAAATATTGCCATATCAAGATGTGCCATGCTGATAGACTCATACCCAAAAAGACTGAGTGCTGTAATAAAATCAAAAGGTGCTTCAACAAAGTATTAGTTTAAGGGTGTGCTCACTTATGCAATCATATTATTTTAGTTTTTTATTTTTACTTCCCTCTCCCTAAAAGATTTCAGTTTGTTGTTAAAGTTGTACAGTTTATAGGTCATAGGTCACTTCAGAAATTATTTATCTTTGTCTCATTTTTTTACATCACAGAAACCTGACATTTTAACAGGGGTGTGTAGACCTTTTATATCCACTGTATATAGTTTTATATAACATGCACTTTTTATCTTTCAAAAAGTGTTTCCCAGTGCTAAACCTTTTACCCAATTTCTAAATTACATTTGTATATTTTAAAAGCCAGTATAAATGAATAGTAGTGGTTAAAAAAAAAACACACTCCTTATGGGTCAGAGATACCCCACCCTTACCCGCCGATTAGCCATGCTGGAGTGCCTAGTACCTCAGGTACCATTCCTTACTTCTATTCTCGATCTTATTTCTGATTTTTTCCGTTTCCCTTTCGTTAAGTACTGAATCAATCACTCACACATATAGTTAAAGATCATATCTTCGGAATAGTTAAATGATTTGATTATCTATAATAGGTGAATAAAAGATCCCTACAGCATTCTAATTTGTTGAGAAGGAGCCTTCAGATAACACCAACCTGCAAAACCACAAGGTTCAGTATATGTTGGCTCCCACTCGCATATTATTCTTCTCCTATATTAAAGAACTCAATAAATAACATGATATACCAGTAGTTCACCTAAAGATGCATATTAAAATGATCACTCCTGTATATACATGGTTAAGGTACACTTCGCTAATCTATGTATACTATCTAAGATGTTGTACTGTAAAGAACGGTATTTTTCTGTTATATTTTCTGTGTTCTTACTTTTGAAATAAACTAAGATTGAAAGAAAAAAAAAACACACTTGTGGGTTTAACTAATATTTTTTTCTTTAAAGAATTCTCCTTTAAGGGGGTTTGACAGTGTCCTATGCCTACATACTTTTGCAAATAGGTGTCCCTCGTTCCCATCTCAAAAAATTGGGAGGTATGTATACCCATTATAAATTCTTGAAGGTCTGGAACCTGTGGCTGAACTATAATGATCACCTAAACTTGGACCGCTCCCTCCTTTCAATATAACCAGTCACATTGAGCCATGCAGGTACTATTGTTTGGTTAGGCCTCACGGGACCTTCTATACCTTTGTTTCCCTCCTTTCCTTCCTCTATATTGCTCCAGTTCCCTCCTTTTAGCACTCCCTTTCTTCTCCCTTTCCCTGTTTTCATTTTTATATTCCCCTTTTCCTCTACTCTGTAAGTTTTTCAATGATTTAGCTCCCCATGAGCTTACTCCTTCCCTCTACACAGGGGCATCTATTGGCCTCTTCAGTAAGGAATCGTCATGGGACTTTTCATCCTCTGTCCAACACATTAATATATACCTTTGTATACCCTCTGGAAAAGCGGCTTTATTTGTCTCTGTATCTGCATTCTGGTGTAGGCACTGAGGGGGCTTCCCGTGCTACTTTTTTGTTTGGCATATTTGTATACCCACGTCTTACACAAAAGTTTGCTGTATGTTTTCCTAATAACTCTTTTCTGAAACAAGAAAAAAAATCCAAATTTCTCCAAGCAGGACATCAGATCTGATGGAGCCCAGCTACTAAGCTACTATCTTTGGTGCAAGCCCTGTATAAGAAAGCAAAACAAAAGCATTAAATTCAGTGGCAGCGTCACTGAACCAATTAAGGGGGGAATTTTAGGGCCCCCGGATTTGCATTGGCTCCATTCTTTATCCTAAATCACCTGGGATTAAATCCTATTCTATTACTATTAATTATTGGTGTGGAGCTTTAATCTCAAATCCATTTCTATTTTAGCAACAGTCACTTTGATGATTGTCTGTATAATATTAGGGTCTATCTGTGCTGCTCTCTATGTACAGCTGACCCAGAGGCATAAAGCATTGCTTTTCAATGTTCCACTGATAAAGTTTGTTGTTAAAAAAAAAAAACAAAAAAAAAAACATTTATTTTCAAGACTCTCCCCACTATTTTAAAATGGGGAATGCTTTGTATCTTTTAGACCTGTGATGGAAGTGAGACATGAATTATATACAGTATCTATCCTATCTAAATAACTATCTATTGTGTGTATCTATCTATCTATCTATATATATATATATATCTATATAGATATATATATAGATATAATATTATAATATGTATATAAAAACAACAGATTTTATTCACTATTTGAAAATTAGGAGCAAAATGTAATTGATGGTTAAAAAAAAAAGTAAAAAAAAAAAAAGTAAAATAAAATAGATTTTGCTTTAAAGAAAAAAGGGTGACCAACAACAGAGCCTCTTATGGAGGTTAATGTCAGTCTGCAGCCACACAGTAACTGGATTACCCTGAGTTCTAGTGTGACTATGTGAAGCTTAGAGGGCCGAGCTCAGTGCTCGGCATGTGGTCTTGTTCTATTGGAAATCTACCAATCATTTTACAAAGTGAAACAGTTCCCACTGAAAGCTTGGAACACAAAATGTTTTGATACATTACAGACGTTTTTACGCTCAGGTGCTTCCAAGTTACTCCTCCGTGGGAGAAAAAGTAGCAGAGAACAACATGACACAGATTATCAATAGAGGAGACGAAATGTGACTCTTACATTTGGCAATAAAGAGGTTTTTTTTTTTCCTCCTAAACTTTAGTCTATAAAACGTCACTATAGCTAATCTTCCATTTGGAGGACAGCCTGTCATTTTGCACTGGTAGTACTTGTGCTATGGGACCAATTCAAAGAAGATTCAATTTAAAGGTTAACTCCACTCCAAAAAATGAGAGCAAATAAAAAAAAAAAAAATATATATATATATATATATAAAGCAGATACAGTTGGTAAACAAACCTTATTGTAATGTAATGTTATTAAAAATTACCTTTCTGTTTCAATCTGCAATGTTGTCATACAGATTGCCTTCAAAAATGTAATTACCTGTTTGTGTGATTGGCTCACTGATTTTCCCAGAAGTCTGCAATAAGGCTCCATTCACACCTGAGCATATTAATTAACTGGCGTTTTTCTGGCTTTTTTTAAGCTTTTTTGCAGCCTTTTACATGATTTTTTTAAAGTGTTTTAGAAGCATATTTGTCAGAAACCATGACCGAGACAGAAGTACAGTAAAATCACACTTGTTTATTAACCACTTCAATACAGGGCACTTAGACACCTTCCCGCCCAGGCCAATTTTCAGCTTTCAGCGCTGTCGCAATTTGAATGACAATTGCACGGTCATGCTACACTGTACCCAAACAATTTTTTTATCATTTTGTTCCCACAAATAGAGCTTTCTTTTGGTGGTATTTGAGCACCTCGGCGGTTTTCATTTTTTGCGCAACAAATAAAAAAAGACTGAAAATTTCGAAAAAAAACAAGTTTTTCTTTGTGTCTGTAAAATTTTTTTGTAAATAAGGCCCCTTTCACACTGGGGCGGTGGGGGCGTCGGCGGTACAACAGCGCTATTTTTAGCGCTGCTGTACCGTCATTCTTGCAGCGGTATTCGGCCGCTAGCGGTGCGGTTTTAACCCCCGCTGGCGGACGAAAAAGGGTTAAAATCCCTCGTACAGCGCGGCATTGCCGCGGTATAGCCGCGCTGTCCCATTGATTTCAATGGGCAGGAGCGGTTTAGGAGCGGTGAATACACCGCTCCAAAGAAGCGGTTTGCAGGTTTTTTCACCGTCCTGCCAGCGCACCGCTTCAGTGTGAAAGCCCTCGGGCTTTCACACTGAACAAACAGCGGAGGCTGTTTAGGGGCGGTTTGCAGGCGGTATTTTTAGCGCAATACCGCCTGCAAACCGCCTCAGTGTGAAAGAGGCCTAAGTACATTTTCTTCTTCAATGACGGGCACTGATATGGCTGCACTGACGGGCACTGATACGGTGGCACTGATGGGCACTGATGAGGTGGCACTGATGAGGTGGCACTGACGGGCACTGATGATGGGCACTGATAGGCGGCACTGATGGACACTCATAGGTGGCACTGATGGGCACTCATAGGCGGCACTGATGGGCACTCGTAGGTGGCATTGATTGGTACATATGGGTGGCACTGATGGGTACTTATGGGTGGCACTGATGGGCACTGATAGGTGGGCACTGATGGGCACTGACAGGTGGCACCGATGGGCAATGACAGGTGGCACTGATGGGCAATGACAGGTGGCACTGATAAAACATATTGGGGGCATTGCTGGGCAGATCTGGAACATAATGGTGCCAATCAGTGCCCATTTGTGGGCACTGATTGGCACAGATTGGGCACATTGGGCACATGTGGATGGCCATCCACATGTTGCCCCTTCCCTGGTGGTCCTAGTGGAGATCCCTGGTGGTCCAGTGTGGTGATCTGAGGGGGGGCTGCGCTGATAAATAATCAGCGCAGACCCCCCCCGTCAGGAGAACTGCCGATCGGCTCTCCTCTACTCGCGTCTGTCAGACGCAAGTGAGGAAAAGCCAATCAACGGCTCTTTCCATTGACAGCGTGATCAGCCGTGATTGGACACGGCTGATCACGTGGTAAAGAGCCTCCGCCAGAGGCTCTTTACCAAGATCGGTGGAGCGGTGTGTCAGGCTGACACACCGCTCCACCGATCGCCGCGATGCGCGCCCCGGGGGCGCGCGGCGGCATGTTATTCTGCTGGACGTCATATGACGCCCAATCAGGATAACGAAACCACTTCCCGGACGTCAATCCGCTATAGGGCGGGCGGGAAGTGGTTAATAAAAATAAAAAAGGTAAATAGAGTAAGCGTAGTCAAAGCATAGCCAGAGTCCAGTAACCAGATCAGGTAGTCAGCCAAGCCAGAAGTCAGGGATCCAAGTAGAGGAATAGCAAGCCGGATAAGGAGTCAGAAGGGATGTCAGCAAAGCCAGTCTTTAAACAGGAACGCAGGAGATGGTTTCTTGTGATGTGACCAAGGCGAAGGCAGGAATGAAGTGAGCTGGAGATCTTTAAGTAGGCGGGACTGACGAGGAGATCCACAACAGCTGGTTAAGTGTGGAGAGGGATGAGAGCTGGCAATTAGCCGACAGCTGAGCGGCCAGCTCAGAAAAGGAAGGGCTGAGCCAGCCCTGACAATATTACAAGCATTTTAAAGCTTCAAAAGCGTTTTTGTTTAGCCAATAGAAAGCACTAGAGGGAGAGGAAATTAGGGGTGGAGAGCTGCTCTTTGAGCAGAAAATGCATGTAAAATGCTCAGATATAAACAGGGGCCATTGAAGAGAATAGGATTAGGCTTGTTGAGTGCTTTAGAGCTACAAGCTTCAAGCAGAAAATTGCTCATGTGTGAATGGGTCCTGAGATGCAAGTCACATTTTTGGCATCCCCTGTAATATAAATTTTAATTTTGGTGAGATACTCCCTAAAAGAATTGAATATTTGTAAAGGTATGCAGACATTGCAGCTTTTCTCATTAGAATACAAGGGGCTTTTATGAACCAGGCTCTGTAATGAATGTCAGAACGAACAGTGATACCACAAATCATATTTTTGCCTGTTTTAAGATGCCAACCTTGGACATCGCTGTTAGTAATTTTGTTGACCGCAAGTTGCAGAAAGTCTGATTGGGCGAAATCTGTGATGCCATGTTCAATGTAAAAGCAGAACTCCAGGCAAACAGCTAAAGGCACTGCTGAAAAGTCATAGATTGGCCCTATTATACAATGTACCTGCCAAAGGCTTTGTAGTTCTGTCAGGAGACCTGATTTTATTCTGCAATAACCCCTAAAGGTATTGGTGAATATCAACCTGTTCTGCTTCTCCCTCTCCTAGTCTGAACTCTGCTGTACAGGGACTGCAAGAGGGTAACAGACAAGTTAAATTTACCACTTAAATACCGGGCACTTTCTCCCCTTCCTGCCCAGTCAAATTTTCAGCTTTCAGTGCTGTCGCATTTTGAATGACAATTCTCAGACATGCAACGCTGGACGCAAATGAAATTTTTATCATTTTTTTCCAACAAATAGAGCTTTTCGTTTGGTAGTATTTGATCACTACTCTGGGTTTATATTTTTTGCTCTACAAATAAAAAAAGGCCAAAAATTTTGGAAAAAAAAGTTTTTCTTCGTTTCTGTTACAAAACTTTGAAAATAATTAAGTTTTCTCCTTCACTGATGAGCACCGATGAGGCTTCACTGACGAGCACTGATGAGGCAGCACTGATTGGCACTGATGAGGTGGCACTGATAATGAGGCACTTATATGCAGCACTGATGGTCACTGATGATGAAGCACTTATATGCAGCACTGATGGGCTCTGATATGCGGCACTGATAGGTGGCACTCATAGGCGGCATTGATGGGCACTGATAGGTGGCATTGATGGACAATCATAGGTGGCATTGGTGGGCACTTATGGGTGGCAACGATGGGAACTGATGGGCGGCACTGATAGGCAGCGCTGATCAGGAGGCACTGGCAGGCATCATTGATGTTAATGGGCACTGATCGGCACCCCTGGTGGGATCACCTGGTGGTCTGAAGTGGGCATCCCTGGTGGTCTGAAGTGGGCATCCTCGATGGGTCTGTACTGATAATCAATGCGCTGATTATCAGCACAGATCCCCCTGTTAGGAGAGCAGCCGATCAGCTCTCCTCTACTCGTGCCTGTCAGTGCGAGTGGAGGAAAAGCCGATAAACGGCTCTTCCTGTTTACACTGTGAACAGCTGTGATTGGACACAGCTGATCACACGGTAAAGAGCCTATGTCATGGGCTCTTTACCTAGATCAGAGATGTGGTGTGTCAGACTATCACACCAAACCATTGGTCGCCGTGCTGCGCGCCCCCGCGGCTTATCCTGCTGGATGTCCTATGACGCCTAGTCAGGATAATGAACCCACTTTCCGGCCATCATTTTGCTATATGGTGGGGGGGAAGTGGTTAAGTACTTAAGTATTCAACACGCAGTTTGAACAACAAAACTGACCCATGTATGACCAGCTTTTGACTTTTCTTCCTCTTAAAATGATGTATTAATTATTACAAAGTTGTATTAATAGGTGTCTTTGATGTCTGCATGAAGTTTAGGTTTTATTTTCTGCTTTAGATGTCCTTTAACCGCTTGCCGACTGTATACTGTACATATACAGTGACAAGGCAGCTCTCCTGTGCAGGATCACGTACCTAGTATGTGAACCTGCACTTACGGGTCTGGTGCACGCACGAGCACTGCCGGCGACCCGCTCCTGCTGTGATTGGACAACAGTGGGAGCCAATCGGCGGTTCTAGCGGACCCACCGATCAGTCGGGACAGAAGCAGAATGGCGGTCTGCCTATAAAAACAAGGTAGACTGCCGTTCTGTCAGTAGGGAAGGCAGTTATGCTATGTTTCTGCAAAGCAGAAACACGGATCTCTGCCTTCCCATAGTACAAGCGCCTCCAACACAGTAAGCACATTTTAGACATACATTAATCCTTTAATCGCCCCTGCTGTTAACCCCTTCCCTGCCAGTGTCATGAGTACAGGGGCGGTGCATATTTTTTAGCACTGATCACTGTAATGGTGTCACTGGTCCCCAAAAAAGTGTCAAAATTGACAGTGTCTGATTTGTCTGCTGCAATGTTGCAGGTTGCAGTCCCATTATAAGTTGCTGATCGCCACCATTACTAGTAAAAAAAAAATGAAATACCGGTAAATAAAAATTCTATAAAAATATCCCATAGTTTGTAGACGCTATAACTTTTGCGCAAACCAATCAATATACGCTTATTGAGATTTTTTTTTTTACCAAAAATATGTAGCAGAATACATATTGGGCTAAATTGATGAAGAAAATAGATTTTTTTACATCTTTTATTGGATATGTTTTATAGCAGAAAGTAAAAAATATTGTTTTTTTTTTTTTTTCAAATTTGTTGATCTGTTTTTGTTTATAGTTAAAAAAAAAAAAAAAAACGCATAGGTGATCAAATACCACCAAAGGAAAGCTCTATTTGTGGGAAGAAAAAAGGACATCACTTTTATTTGGGTACAACGTCGCACGACTGCGCAATTGTCAGTTAAAGTAACGCAGTCCCGTATCTCAAAAAATGGCCCGGTCATGAAGAGGGGTAAATCTTCTTCCGGAGCTGAAGTGGTTAAGACAAAAGCCAATTAAGACCAAAGTATCAATCAAACTTCAGTATCTATTTGCTCTTTAAAACTTTTTGTCGTAAGCACACACACCGCCGCCGTGCTCTTCACGCTACCTTGGAACGGCAAATAAAAATTGCAATATTATGTTGACTGCAACGTCTGTAGGGTAATAGAGGTAACCCGGGATCCTCGGTGTCTAATGCAAAAGCAGTGTAGTGAGAAGTCCCTTTTTATTTTTTATTTATAATCATACTTGTACACTCTGGATAATAGATGACAACACTCATCCAGTCTTTAACTTCAAAGCCGAACGACAGAACGGATGACAGAACTGGGAACTGGAACACAAAGGTAGCAGACAACAAGAGATGGAAAAAAAAAAAAGTGCCTGTTTACTGGATTGAATTTGTTAGCACGCTGTCTTTAGATATTGTTCCCGTGGGAGCCTGAAGGATATGTGCTGCAAGAACGATGATTTAACATCTGAAAATGGTACTTAAAGAGTTTTCTGTCTGGTAATAACATGAGGGAGCCTTCTGAATGCGACCTAGGGACTTCATGCCTTGTGTTTATCTACTTGTCTCCCAGGATTAACCCAGTCCCCGCCTGAGGGTATGTTAAGGCAGTGCCAGACAGCCCCCTCCAGCCCTAACAGGGTTAAGGTTGGCGTAATTGAATATTGTAAAGTGCGCGTCTACACATTGTATCATAAAATCGCATTAATCTCCTGTCCCTGCTCGGTATAAACAAAGTAAAATGCAGCTTTATGTTGTGCAGTAAAGGCTGATTTTATTTTATACATTTTATTTGATATAATGTATTCCATAGAGCTTTACAGAGAACATTGAAGCATTGGGCTATAGTTGTTGGTGACTTCCACGCTCTTCTAAGTTTGGCGGGAGTTTTATAATGGTCCAATGTATCTCTTTTTAGAATACCCAGGATTTAAATATATTAATTACATCACTCGAGTTTTTGTCATATGTACACTGTTTTCCTCCCATACTCCAAAGACATGCTGGTAGGTTAATTGGCCCCTGTCCAGATTGGTCCTAGTATGTATATGTATGAATTTGAGTTAGGGACCTTAGATTGTGAGCTCCTTGAGGGCAGGGACTGATGTGAATGTATAAAAAATATTTAAAGAGCTACATAAATTGATGGCACTATATAAGTACCTGAAATAATAAATATATGAATCTTGTGGGGTGGAAAATCCAGTTGCAAAATTTGCCGATATATACTGCTATTTTACCATCACTGGTCTGTTGTTTTTTGTCTTTTTGTTTTTCCCAATATGTTTTTATTGAGGAAAAAAAAAACAGGTTACAATGTCATTATGTAAACAATACATGTATACAAAACAGTATTTGGTGTAGATCTGTAGTATAGAACTTATGCACGTAGAACAAAATCAGCATATATTTTCTCCATCTTAATACCCAACAACGTATCAACAGTAAATTGAAACAAAAAAGGAAAAAGAAAGAAAAAGCTCCTCTACCATTTGGTTCATAACGGGTGATGCTTTATGTATTAGGGATCCCCTCTCAACTTATAGTGTCAATAGGAATGGAGATGGGTTCTTATGCTTGGTGAATATATTATGCGGTTGTGTGGGGTATAGGTTTAATTGCTGTTCAGTTGCATTGAGGAAGTGTTTCATGAGGAACAGCGTGGTGGTATTAGATATTAGGACTCATGCCCCGTACACGCGAGTGGAATTTCCGTCAAAAAAAGTGTGATGGGAGATTTTGGTTGAATATTCCAACCGTGTGTATGCTCCATCCGTCTGAATTTCCACCAGCAAAAGATTGAGAGCTGGTTCTCTATTTTTCCGACAGAAAAAGTTCTTGACGGAAATTCCATTCGTCAGTATGCAATTCGGACGCGTAAAAAACAACGCATGCTGCGAAACAATTCAACGCATGCTCGGAAGCATTGAACTTCATTCTCATTGTAGTGTTGTACGTCACTGCGTTCTTGATGGTCAAAAGTTCAGAGAACTTTTGTGTGACCGTGTGTATGCAAGCCAAGCTTGAGCGGAATTCAGTCAGAAAAACCATCCAAGATTTTTCCGACGGATATTCTGCTCGTGTGTACGGGGTATAACTCTGGAGAACTAAGCTAAGGTGTTATATGGATGTAAGGTTAGGGGAGGGTAGAAGGGGGGGGGGTAGGGAAGGGGGAACGACGGGTAGGGGATTTGACTCCTCGGCCACCACCAGAAGCCTTATTTTGTCTATATGACAACCAAGAGTTGTATGTGGATGGATGGTCATGGAAGTGGCGAGCATGCTGTTGGTATGCTCATGGTTCGGGACCTCAGCATTTGTCCCTCCGTACTCTGGTCTGTTGTTTGACCTCATGCAATTCAATTCTTTGGTTAGAGGAGCATTGGGGAATTCCACATGTCAAACCTTTTTGTCATATTGGAAAGTGCATAGTTATCTTGTTCTTGTATTTATATAGCACTGACATATTACACAGTCCATAGTTCCATTCACATTATTCTTAGTACCCGAAGGAGCTCCAAAAATAATGTCCCTTCTATGCTGGCTGGGGACAATTTGGAAAGAAGCCAATTAAATCTACCAGCATTTTGTTTTGGATTGAGGGGAAAGCATGCAGTTCCATGTGCAAGTGTCCCATGAGCAAGACAAGAATGTTATCCACTTGGCCACCATGCTGCCCCCTTGTTGTCAGATAGGATAGAATAGGCATAGAGACGTGATACATGCAAAGAATACAACTATTTAGTTGAACTGCAAGCATATACAGTTGAAAAATATGTGTTCTTATCATTCTTATACAGGATTTATATAGCGCCAACAGTTTGTGCAACGCTTTACAAAATGATGTGTGTTTTCTTTTATCTGCAAAAAAGTTTTCAGACAGACAGTGTTCAGACAGTCTTATAATTCAAACCTCCCCCAACCTCCCTCTCTCTTCCTTTAGATCTTTTCCCAGCATTAAAGTCTTCTTTCCTGCTCATGTAGAAAGAAACAACTTCTATTAGTCCATGTGATTTCATTAATAGGCTTGTTTAAATTCTTCAAGGGGCAGCTACTGGGAGGAGGGATCAGCAGGGTAACCTCAGTCAGGTCCTACTTACATAGCCCCACCCACCCTCCTCCTCAAATCTACATCCCCCCTAGAACTACATCTCCCAAGAGCCCTTTCTCTACACACAGTGTGTGGACAGGTGTTTCGTCAGATTCGGCGACCTGTCAGAATTTGTAACGGAAGTGACGTTCCGTCGCCGCCATCTTGCTACACCCTGCACTCCTCCACAATAAGGATACACTGAGAAGGTGGCAAGCGGTGATGCAAGTTTTGCATTTCACACTTTCACATTTTTAACAGTAAATGGAGCTTATAAGGTGAAATACAGTATTTAAAAATCCGACGGACTGTTTACATGTTGAATTTTAAAAGCAGCGGCAAACCTGCTGATCTCACAGGTCTGCTAGTCTGACAGAACACTGCTGCTTTTATAATTCAACATGTAAACAGTCCGTCAGATATCTAAATACTATATTTCACCTTATAAGCTCTGTTTACTGTTAAAATGCAAAACTCAGGTGGGTGTAACAACATGTCCGCTTGCCCCCTTCTTAGTGAAGGCTTACTGTGGAGAAGTGCAGGGTGTAGCAAGATGGCGGCGATGGAACGCCACTTCCATTACAAATTCTGACGTGTCGCTAAATCTGATAAAACACCGACTCTTGAAAGTCAGAGCAGCTGCAGTGTTTTGTAAACCAGCAAAAGGACAGATAACACTTCTTATGCCGCGTACACACGAGCGGACTTTCTATCCTACTTGGTCCGGCACACTTTCCGACGGACTTTGTCCGCCAGGTGCGCCGGACTTTAAAACGAACGGACTTGCCCACACACGCCGGGATTTTCCGGCGGGCTAAGTCCGCCCGTCTTTCCGACGGACTTTCGCCGGAGTTCCGGCGGACTTTCAGAATGAACGGACTTGCCCACACACGGACAAGTCCGTTCATTTTGAACGTGACTCAGGTGCGACGGGACTAGAAAAGGATGTCAATCTTGCCGCTTTTATCGGCTAGATTGACACCTTGCGAGCCCCGTCGCGGGGCATACCAGGCCCTTAGGTCTGGTATGGATTATAAAGGGGAACCCCGCTACGCCGAAAAAACGGCGTGGGGTCCCCCTAAAATCCATACCAGACCCCGATCCGAGCACGCAGCCTGGCCGGTCAGGAAAGGGGGTGGGGACGAGCGAGCGCCCCCCCCCCTCCTGAACCGTACCAGGCCGCATGCCCTCAACATGGGGGGTGGGTGCTTTGGGGGAGGGGGGCGCCCTGCGCCCCCCCCCCCAAAGCACCTTGTCCCCATGTTGATGAGGACAAGGGCCTCTTCCCGACAACCCTGGCCGTTGGTTGTCGGGGTCTGCGGGTGGGGGCTTATCGGAATCTGGGAGCCCCCTTTAATAAGGGGGCCCCCAGATCCCGGCCCCCCACCCTATGTAAATGAGTATGGGGTACATGGTACCCCTACCCATTTACCTAGGAAAAAAGTGTAAGTAATAAAACACACTACACAGGTTTTTAAAATATTTTATTAAACAGCTCCGGGGGGGGGATCTTCCTCCGGCTTCGGGGGTCTTCTTCCGGCTTCGGGGGTCCCTCCGCTTCATCTTCTCCCGGCGTCCGGTTGGTTCTTCTCCGCTCTCCGGCCTCTTCTCCCGGTGTCGCAGGTCTTCGGCCGGCCCCTCCGCTCTCTTCATGTAGCTCTATTGCGAGCGGAGGTCCGGACTTCTGGGCTTCTTGGCTTCTTGGCTTCTTGGCTTGGCTTGGCTTCTCTTCTCTTCCCCCAGATGTTGACACGACGCTCTCTCCGGCTGGACTGGTTTCTGAGGGCTGCGTTGTGACTTATATAGGCGGAGACCCCGCCCCCATATGATGTCACAGTCCCTGGGCATGCTGGGACTGTGATGTTTTAGGGGGCGTGGTCGGGGGGCGTGGTCGACCACGCCCCCTAAAACGTCACAGTCCCAGCATGCCCAGGGACTGTGACATCATATGGGGGCGGGGTCTCCGCCTATATAAGTCACAACGCAGCCCTCAGAAACCAGTCCAGCCGGAGAGAGCGTCGTGTCAACATCTGGGGGAAGAGAAGAGAAGAGAAGAGAAGCCAAGCCAAGCCAAGAAGCCAAGAAGCCAAGAAGCCCAGAAGTCCGGACCTCCGCTCGCAATAGAGCTACATGAAGAGAGCGGAGGGGCCGGCCGAAGACCTGCGACACCGGGAGAAGAGGCCGGAGAGCGGAGAAGAACCAACCGGACGCCGGGAGAAGATGAAGCGGAGGGACCCCCGAAGCCGGAAGAAGACCCCCGAAGCCGGAGGAAGATCCCCCCCCCCCGGAGCTGTTTAATAAAATATTTTAAAAACCTGTGTAGTGTGTTTTATTACTTACACTTTTTTCCTAGGTAAATGGGTAGGGGTACCATGTACCCCATACTCATTTACATAGGGTGGGGGGCCGGGATCTGGGGGCCCCCTTATTAAAGGGGGCTCCCAGATTCCGATAAGCCCCCGCCCGCAGACCCCGACAACCAACGGCCAGGGTTGTCGGGAAGAGGCCCTTGTCCTCATCAACATGGGGACAAGGTGCTTTGGGGGGGGGGGCGCAGGGCGCCCCCCTCCCCCAAAGCACCCACCCCCCATGTTGAGGGCATGCGGCCTGGTACGGTTCAGGAGGGGGGGGGGGCGCTCGCTCGTCCCCACCCCCTTTCCTGACCGGCCAGGCTGCGTGCTCGGATCGGGGTCTGGTATGGATTTTAGGGGGACCCCACGCCGTTTTTTCGGCGTAGCGGGGTTCCCCTTTATAATCCATACCAGACCTAAGGGCCTGGTATGCCCCGCGCTCGCCGCAATAGGAAGATTTGTTTTTCCTATTGCAGCGAGCGCGAGATGCAATACCATCCCCTCGTGTCGTATTTGGTCTGTCGGACCAGCCTACACACGAGCGGGCTTTCCGTCGGACCAGCACACACACGAGCGGACTTTCCGCCCGAAACTGAGTCCGACGGAAAGATTTCAAACATGTTTGAAATCTAGGTCCGGCGGGCTTTTGGGAAGAAGTCCGCCGGAAAAGTCCGCCGCCGCCCACACACGGGCGGATTGTCCGGCACACTCTGGTCCGCCGGACCAAGTATGCCGGAAAGTCCGACCGTGTGTACGCGGCATTAGGCTTTCAGGGAAGTTTTGTCATCTTACTACCAGAAATTAAAAACTTACTGGATTTGATTTCTAGCAGGTCTACAGGAATTTTTCCTGAAAATGCTGTTTTTCTAAAGAGATTGCACAGAGATGATACAAATGTTTTCTTTCTTTTTGCTTTGCCCAAACACACACTATATATATATATATATATATATATATATATATATATATATATATATATATATATATATATATATATACCACCAGTTACGTACACGTAGGTCACTGGACTTTCAGTTGTTATACCAAGATGATGCCTGAGATCCGAATGACCATCCGGCACGTCCACCGGCTGGCCAGACATCCAAGTAAAGACGGATTCGGCTGTGATCAGCTGTTCGTGATAGTAACCCGGAAGTGATGACTTGACTTCCGGTTTACCTATTGCTGTCACAAAGGATGTTTACATTCCTTGTCACATAAATAAAAATGATAAAAATACATTGTAAAGCAGCAGTGTGAAAAAAAAGTAAAAAAGAAATGAATTAAAAAAAAACAGTAAAGTGCCCCTGTCCCCCCGTGCTAACGCACAAAGGCGAATGTGCGTGTCGATCCCACATTCACACAAACAGCGATTGTCCCACACATGTGAGGTATCTCTGCGATCGTCAGATCATGAGATCTAGCACCAGAACTCCTGTGTATATCTAAAGTAGTAACCTGTAAAGGCTTTTAAAGTGTTGTCTATGGATAGTAAAATTTACGTTGTTTGTCGCCGTTGCACAATTTTAAAGCGTGACATGTTTGGTATCTATTTACGCGGCATAACATTATCTTTGATACCTTACAAAAAATTGGGTTATGTATTGTGTGTTTTGCATTAATACTCAAAAAGGTGTATTTAAAAAAAAAATGTATTTGAAAAACCGCTGTGCAAATACAATGTGACATAAAAATCTGCAACACACACCGATTTTATTTTCTAATTTTCTAGCAAAAAATACTAATTTTTACATGTAAACAAAAGTGAAAAAAAAGGCCTGGAGCTGAAGTCGATATATACATATATACTGTATGTGTGTTTAAAATTTGTCATGAAGATGGACCTATCTGTAAATATGGCTGCTGATCCATCAGGTCCATTCTTTCATTTTTTTTTTAAACCAGCTTGAGAATAATATACATAGGTTACATTCTGCCCTTACAGGTAGAAAGAATCCTTTATTCCTGGAAAAGCCCCTGGATGTACCTTCATGTCACTTGGCCCATATATGACCACATTTCAGTGCTTAATTTACTATAAAATGTGACATTCTCTGTAAATTATTTATTCCAGAACCTGTTTTGATAATTCTCTAGACCCTTATTTCACTATGTAATATTGTACACATTATTAAACAGTGCTAAGAAGAAAAAGCTCCTCAAATGAATGCATGCATATGACTATTTATCATTGATCTCTCCAGTGATTAATGACCTAATTTTACTTCCCCCAAAACTGTGTAAATATAGATGTGGATGCATAGAAATAGCTGTTTTTTTTTTTTTTTTTTTGTACTAAGTACTCAAAATTAATTGCCTCTTAACCTTTGTTTCCCCTGCACCCTCTTTTTTCACACTCCGTTGGTTATGAAGCTGTATGTTCTAACTGGCTTCATTCCGCGATCAACTCGTTCACATACAGATGTTAAATTAGTGTTAAGAATAAATTCATACCCCGAATCCATCTTATTGTTTTAACTAAATGTGATAATGTCGCTTGCAGAAAGGCATAAAAATCACACTCAATTGTATGAGAGTTTTTGTTTTTTTTTAATTCTCCTTATTTTATTTTTTTGTCTTCCTTTTTTATCCCTGTTTTTAATCTGCAGCTCAAACTTATTTACACCATTTTAAAATTCTAAAAAAAAAATTGTCTTGCATTTTGCAAAATACATAGTGCTTTCAGGGACGTTCAGAAGCAAGGGGAAAAAAAGCTAATTATGGCCTGAGGTTTTTTTTTTCTTGCTTTACTTTCACACTAAACATTTCATGTGTCTGATACAGTCTGTAATGTGGAAAACCAAGCCAACATAATTTTAAGGGACAGCAATTTTTGTTCTTGTTTTTTTTGTTTTTTTGTTTCTGTTGTTTGTATTTATTTTTATTCATATGTATCAGATCATTGTAAGCTCTAACGGGCAGTGCCCTCTGATTCCTCCTGTATTGAATTGTATTGTGATTTTACTGTCTGCTCTCATGTTGTAAAGCGCTGTTAGCGCTATATAAATCCTGGATAATAATAATAATAATAATTTGGGGACAGTCTGGCTTTTCCCAGTCGTTCGTTATTATTCCTCCATTATGAAACATGCTTCGTTCCTCCATGATGAAGCTCTGCTCAAAGCACACACATGATCACCAGTCATACCTGCAGGATGAGATGGGAGGAACCAAATTATGGGATGTTGCTGCTGGTTACTTTATTAGTCTTTCAGTTTCAAAAACAAATGAAAATTTAAGTGTTTTCCCAAATGTACTGGATTGCTAAACCTTAACCTAAGATATGCCCTAAAGGGTAACTCCACTTTTGTGGCAGAAATGGAAATAATAATATAGCGTATACAATCGAATGTTATTACAAATTACCTTTTCTATTCAATCTGCAGCGCTGTAATATTCTGTAAAATGCAATACAATATGGCAACCTGGAGGGGTTCTGTATACACTGTATACAGAACGCCCCCACAGAAATGCAATTTACTGCTTGTGTGATTGGCTCACTGATTTTCCTAGAAGTCTACACTAATAGACAAGTCAGATTTTGAGCATCCCTTACAACAATAATGTCATTTTTGCTGATACTCACAAAGAGATATAACGTCTAAAGAGATGCAAACCCTGCCGCTTTCCTCATTAGAACCCTGCAGGTGCAGCAGCTGATTGATAATTAGACTATCACTCCCATACAGATTCACTGTGCACATGGACACAGACAAACAGCTATTTCGTCAGAATAACAAAAGGTTAACAAAGTTTGTTAAAATCTCTACAGTGTATATTGATCACTCAGAGGAAATGTTTTTTCCTCAACAAAAGTGGAGTTACTCTTTAACTTTATCTTTAGCTTCAAAAGTTAGCATGAGCATAGAAATATGATAGTAATCACTAGCTGGGTCAGAGTTGGGACTGGATCTAGACTTACTTATATTTTTGATGCTGTAGTGGGCCAGAGGTCAATCTTGCAAAATGGGTGTGGTCAGTAGGCTGCCGCTGAACCACAGTTGCCCACCAACCACTGTGGGACTTTTGGTAATGGCCAGACGTGCAAAAAGCAAAGGGGTAGTAGAACAACCAGATATGGTTGAATTTTTTATTTTATTTTTTTAAATCCAGCATTTCAGGGATTACACAAACCTCCCTTTTTTTAGGGCTTTTGCATACATGTGGATGTCTAAAAATGCCTCTGTTTTGTACAAACAGCTAATACCAGAGCAAGTGACAGTATTTGTGGAATTGGCAAAACAAGACGGTAAACTGTGTTTATTATGTGCAGTGAAGCATGGATAAGGACAACATTTCAGGAGTTTTCACCTTGAAAAACAAGTCAGCAATGCTGCTTTTACAAATTTCTGGAGCCTAACCCTTGACCTTAACCTTACTCTAACCCCAAATACTAAGGCTGGATTCACATCTCAGTGCTTGCAGATCTTGGCACAGAAGAGGAAGCTTTCACTGCCAATATTGTGGGCAGTTGACAAATTAATTAGGGTCCTTTAGGGGCTAATTGTGTCCTACATTCACTTTAGGTTCGTTACCATTGAACTGTATATAACATGCATTTTGATGAAAATGCATCAAAGATGCATCAAGCAGGATTTTTGTAACACACCGCACCTAAAGCACATGTAAAACACACAGTTGTAACCAGGGACACAGGGGGGCTGAGAGAAATCAGAAAATGATCTGCAGTTTTTGCAATATGGTCAGCTCTCCTGATCTAGGGAGCCTCAAGTGAGGCACCTGACATCAGCAAAGGGCCACACATAATTTCCGGTGAATGTGATGCTACATAAACCTTTCAGAGATTGCTGACACATACATTAGGAGATGGTTAAAGGCTACAGGCATGCTACAAGAGATGGTCAGAGAGTGTAGATCAGCTGCAGGAGATGGTCGAACGCTACAGGCATGCTACCAGAGATGGTCTCTACAGTTAGAACACACTGAGGGAACACAGTTAACCCCTTGATCGCGCCCTAGTGTTAACCCCTTCCCTGCCAGTGACATTTATACAGTAATCAGTGCATTTTTATAGCACTGATCGCTGTATAATTGTCAGTGGTCCCAAAAATTTTTTCTGATCATGACTAATCAATTATATAGTCCACTGTTAGTTTTATATATATTACAGACAGCCGCAACCTATAACAGTGCATTTGGATTTTAGTCTATGACAATACTAAACATTTCTGGTGACGGAAGCAATGGAGCCTTTTGAAATGGGATTTTATTTACATTTGCAAAGGATAATGTGACCTCCAAACACAGCTTTGGGTTGACATAACTTATAAAGATTAATTTGTTACATCATGGGGATACATACAGCTGCCATGTGATGGCCATGTTTTATTTGTAGTTCTACAGCGGCCCAGAGGTAGGGTTGTTCCGGGTGGATTGCAAAAAATAAATAAATTTGGGCAAGCAATTGCTGTCCTTTGTAAGCTGCACATAGTATAGTTTCCATTTTTTGTTCAGATGATAAGGATTTTTTTTGTGTATTTTCCCGTAAACATGGACTGTATCTGAGAAGTAAATCTCCGATATGTCTGGAAAGGTGGTGGTGGGGGGGGGACAGCCATCAGCACAAAGAAAACAGCATTGTGTCTTTTTTGAAGTCTATGAAGAATGAAGGCCGCCTGCTTTTTGCTGCAAGACAAGCGTCTTACTCAGAGTAACTGTTTTCTGCATTAGGTACTCCCCAGAGGTAGCAGAGAAAATATCATGTCCCTGCATGACATACGAATGTGAAATCTACCAGAAAGAAATATTTACGACCATTTTATGCTTGATTAGACTTGGATGACATCTGTTGGAAGACGGGGACTGGACAAAGAGAGAGGCGCTCGGGGGCAAATGTTAACAGAATTGTTTAGTGGATGCTGAGTTGGATTCGTCCACTTACTGCCAGGCACAACACAGGAATCGTGTTAGGCAAAGTGCAGCTGACAGAAATTCGCTCTTGTGTACACGTTACCATGTTAAACGACTCCCCGTCCTCTGCTCAGTTTAAAGATGAGGACGATTATAGGTGGCATCCTTGTTCCTGAACGGTATCGATTTTTTCCAAATATTAGGATACATACCAGAACAAGGACAATCAAAATGTCATTTTCTATCCCTTTATGTGCACATTCAGGACATAACCTTTAGCAACATCTTGTCCAGACAACCTCCCCAAATCTAAATGCAAACCTCTCCCAGTTTAGAACATTACTTTTTTTTTTTTAAATGTTAGTTTAGCAACATACAGCTTTTATTACTTGCTGTCACACCTCAAGGCTTGTAAAATTCTGGCAGGGACAGTTGCTGATAGGTCATTTGTTGTTGGGTAGGCACGCCCCCAGATCTACATATCCCTAGAGCCCTTTCCTGACACTCAATATAAGAGTAGGCTTATCAGAGGCAAGCTTTCAGCATGGTTTTTGCTGAAAAAAATATCAATCTATACATGTGGAGTGGCACAGAGAGGAACAGGGGGATAGGTAGAGTTCTGTAGTACTGATGGCAGGGCTGACAATGTTGATTAGGATTTGAGTACAACAAAAGACAGTGGGGTTTTTTTACTAAGGCTGGATTCACACCTATGCAGTTTTAGTGCTTTTTGCATTTTGCAGATTTGCACTACAGTCCATTTAACATGGTTTCCTATAGAACACGTTCTGTAGTGCAAAATGCAAAAAGCACTAAAAATATATAGGTGTGAACCCAGCCTAACTGGGGCGTGCAATATTTGGTGCAGATCTGCATTGAAAGTTGGAAACCTAATCAGCTTCCAGGTTTTTTTGTCAAAGCTTAATTGAACAAGCTGAAGTTAGAAGCTGATTGGCTGCCATGCACAGCTGCACCAGATTTTGCACTCTCCAGTTTTAGTAAATCTCCCCCAGTGTGTTGTCAGCTCAAATAGGGAGTTAAAGCTGTAAAGGCAAACGTTTTTCACCCTAATGCATTCTCTGCATTATAGCAGCACCTCTCAGCCCCCCTTCTTAAATACTTACCCTAGTCCTAAATTTTTCCAGCCCTGTGTCCGGATTCAGTTCTTCTCTCCCCTTGTCCTTCTATCACAAAGTTCCCTGAAAACAGTGGGAGCCATTGGCCCCTGCTCTTGTCAGTCAAATCATGAGAGGAGAGAGTAGGATGGGGCTGAGCCATGCTGTGTGTGTGTCTGTGGATGCACACAGCTTGCTTCAGGAGCAAACCTGCACATCTACACAAGCGACTTGCTATGGGGGCAGACACAGAAGAGGAGGACTTTTTTTCAAAAATAAAGTAACTGTGTTCATGGAGAAATTTCAAATCGGGTGAAAAAGCTGCTAGCACTCTGAGATATATATCATAATGAAATAACATCATAACAATGAAATGTGCTGCACTATACCAAAGAAAAGCAAAATCATAATATATTATATATATACATAATGTACCAAAATTGTGACAATAAGCCTTCGCTCACATTGGAGCAACTTGTCATGCGATTTGACAGGTCGCACCCTATTGCCAGCAATCGCACTGTTCAAATCAGTGCGAGGCCGACTTTGCAGTGCTTTCGGGGGCTTTAACCAGCTGGTAGTGTCTTAGCAACGTCCTGACAACAAGACAGGACGGGATGATGCCATCCCTGGGAGTTATTTGGCCAGGCTTCCATAAGTACTGTACATAAATGGCCTACACCTATGGCAAAAGCATTTGTCTGTTTTTTGGCTACAGGCGCTCCTTATCTGCATAGGTAATGAATTAAGCCTTGAACTCTTGTACACCTTGTATCTCTTGACCTTCCATCTTAGATTGTAAGCTCTAAGGAGCAGGGCCCTCTGATTCCTACTGTATCAAATTGTATTGTATTTGTACTGTCTACCCTCAAGTTGTAAAGCGCTACGTAAACTGTTGGCGCTATATAAATACTGTATAATAATAATAATAACTCTGAATTGTGGGCATATATAAATGATCCACAATAATAAGGGGAAGGAGAGAATGAGCGGTACCTCACTTTTGGGGTTCACTTTAAGTTTCCAGATGCATTAACTCTACTTTGTTGTACCAGCTCAGTTTACTTTGCATTAGCCCCTTTGGGGGCCGGTCATTTGGGTTACTGTACCCACCTGCCCTCTCATCAGACTGCTTATTGGCACACATTTGCCGTTTTGTGCTGTTATCAGTGGCCTATGAAGCGCAAAGAGATCAGAAGCTTACAACTGTACACACAGAGTTCCTTTGCACTGCTCATTTTTCGTTTGCTACATTGTGACACTGAGACTGTTGTACCCTCTCCTGTCCTCATGCTAGGTGATAATATACGGCATCCCCGCCACATTCACACCCTTCAGGAAGCCGCTTGCAGCTTTTTGTTAAAAGAAACTTGTCCATCAAGTTCTGCCAGTAGAACTCACATTGTTTTTACTACTTTGTATCTAAAAAACTTAGGGTGTAGAACAGCATGGCTTTTGTTTTATCTGTCTATTTATCCTACCTGCCTTGTTTATCTTAGATATATTTTATGACAGTGCTGCGTTCAACCATTCATCTCAAGGAGCTGGATCAATTCTTGCCGAGTAATCACGGCTGTTGATCCAACAGCTGGTCATGTTAGCGTTGGCTTAGAGAGGGTTTTCCTTTCTAGAAGGTTAGGAAGCCACTCTGTGTTACTGAAGGGTTGACGTAGAAGATTGAATTTAGAAAAATAAAGAATTATTACTGTTAGCGGTTTTACTTTTGGAGAAGTGTTTAAAAGTTCAGGCTAAAGAGATTTTTTTTTTTTAAATCGCAAAGTCTAAAAGTTGGAATCATTAAGAATAAAGTCAATTTCAAATTTGGGCATAAAACATACCCAGAATCGCAATCGTAGCATTTTTTTTTAAGTGGTCCTAAACTCAAAAAGGGAATATTCACAACGTCTAGAAATGTTAATTGTACCTAAGCAGTGCTTTGAAAGATTTACCATTTTGTCTTAAGCACTTCCGGACCGGACGCCGCAGTTTTACTGCAGCAGGTTGGCTCGGCTGGGCAAATCGACGTTACCTTATGTCGCTTTTCCTTTTGGCCATTAGGGGCGCGGGACCGGAGCCAATGCGAGTACCCGGCAGGCGCAATGACCGCCGGGCACCCGCAATCGCTTGTGACAGAGCGAGAACCTGGATCTGTGTGTGTAAACACACAAATCCCAGTTCTTTCAGGGGAGTAGAGACAGATTGTGTGTTCATACGAAGTATGAACACCAATCTCTCCTCCTAGACAGTCCCATCCCCCCTACAGTTAGAACACACTGAGGGAACACAGTTAACCCCTTGATCGCGCCCTAGTGTTAACCCCTTCCCTGCCAGTGACATTTATACAGTAATCAGTGCATTTTTATAGCACTGATCGCTGTATAATTGTCAGTGGTCCCAAAAATGTGTCAAAAGTGTCCAATTTGTCCTCCGCAATATCGCAGTCCTGATAAAAATCGCACATTGCCGCCATTACTAGTAAAACAAATAATAATAAAAATGCCATAAATCTATCCCCTATTTTGTAGACACTGTAACTTTTGCACTAACCAATCAATATACGCTTATTGCGATTTTTTTTTTTACCAAAAATATGTAGAAGAATACATATTGACCTAAACTGAGGAAAAATGTAGTTTTTTAAAAAAAAAATTGGGATAATTATTTTAGCAAAAAGTAAAAATATTGTGTTTTTTTCAAAATTATTGCTCTTCTTTTGTTTATAGCGCAAAAAATAAAAACCGCAGAGGTGATCAAATGCCACCAAAAGAAAGCTCTATTTGTAGGAAAAAAAGGACATTAATTTTGTTTGGCTACAGCGTCACACGACCGCGTAATTGTCAGTTAAAGCAACACAGTGCTGTAACGCAAAAAATGGCCTGGTCATTGAGCAGCCAAATCTTCCGGGGCTGAAGTGGTTAAATAGGGATGGGGTTCGCATTTACAGCCAGCCAGGATTTGCATGAACTTTTGATGTTTGTGGCTTGGTGAGCTGGTGAACTAAATAGGGAGTTTCAGCCAGGAGTCATTCATTTTTGTGATGTACTGCCACCAGATGACAACTTCCTGCTGTGCTTCCCACAAGTGTCTTTGGTTGTTGTCTCTAGTGTTAAATGCAACTGTTAAATAAGTTGCTTATAGTTTATATTGCTTTGCCAAATTATTGCTTCATATAGGAATTAAGACACAGAGTCAGAAATCCGTGTATCAGTTCTTGAGCATAATGGACTGCTGCTCTTTAATCTTTCCAAGGCCTTTTATACAAACAATAGCATTAGCACAACCCCCCCACACAGGGCAAGGGTAAACAACAACAGGAGTCACCTGGGTTACGAACACAAGCTTCAACACCATGGCAATATAGTTACAAGACAACAAAAGCAGCTTCAATTGGGTTCAACAGCCAAAAAGTTAAAAACAGATTTACATGTAGGCATCATATTAAGTGAGAACTCTAAATTAAATCCCTGACCTTATCAATTTCCCCCTTTGACATCATCCTCTCCTTCCCCCTGGGTCCTCATGAATAAGTTCTAGTCAGTTTTTCCCCAGAGTCCTTTCCCCGAGTTGTCAGAGGGGTAGAACCCATCTCCCTAGGTATTACCAACATCTTAAAATTCAAGAAGAGGAGTTTTATAGGAGTAGGGTGATGTCAATACACATTTATCAGTATACCCTGTCTATTCTCCTAATTTTCCTATTTATTTTCCTGTATACACATATATTCGTGATTGTAAGTGATATTAATATTAGAATAATAATTACCATTGGACTTAACAACCAGTGAAAGGTATTGGTTGCTGTAGAAGACATTCCACTAAATATATCCCACCAATGTGGTGCAGTATCCTGTTGTATCTGTGAGGAAAGATGTACTAGTCTACCTTTTGTCAATAATAATTTGCTACTTTAGGATCATCTATAGCCCATTCGAAAGTTGTTGTTTCCTCTACTTCAAGTACATTAATACCAGGAGTCCATGCATATATTTGTAAAAGAACAATCTTCAACAAAAAATATGTAAGTAGATATTTCATCATGTTGTTTTCTCGGGTTGTTTCTTGCAGTGTGATGCGTGTATCCAGGTAGGTTTTCCTTCCAGCTTTACTGAAGTGGCTGTGGTCAGAAGCACTTGATAAGGACCTTCAAACCTTGGCTCCAATGTCTTTCTGGTGTGTTTCTTTACATATACATAATCCCCTGGTAGCAGTGTATGTGTACCTGCTATTGAATTAGGGTCTGGAAGAGAAGAATACCCACTTTTGTGGATCTTAGTTAGACGTTGTTGTAATTGTATTACATATGCAGTCAAACTGTCACATTGCAATTGCATACTCTGTGGAAAGTATAGACCTAATCTAGGCGCATTACCAAAAAGTATCTCATATGGGGACAATCCTGTTTTTCCTGTTGGAGTGTACCTTATAGAGAATAAAACCAAAAGCAGACATTCAGGCCATGGCTTGTTTAACCCTTGCATTGCCTTTTGTATTTTTAACTTTATTGTCCCATTTACTCTCTCCACTGATCCTGAACTCTGTGGGTGGTAAGGGGTGTGAAAACTTTGTTGAACCCCTAACATGGTCATCACATTCTGCATGATTTCTCCTGTAAAGTGTGTCCCCCTATCTGATTCTATGGTTTCAGGAAGACCAAACCTAGGTATTAACTCAGTGATCAGTTTCTTAGCTGTGGCTTTAGCTGTAGCCGATTTTACTGGATAACTTTCGGGCCAACCTGAGAATAAATCGATACACACGAGGACAAATTCAAAAGGGCCGCTCTTAGGCATTTGTATGTAATCAATCTGCAGTCTCTGGAAGGGGTATTGGGCCCGGACCTGGTGTTTTCGTGGGGTTTTTACTCTCTGTCCTGGGTTATTCAGGAGACAGATTTGGCAGGCTGCACAGTAGTTTCTTGCAGTGCTACTGAAAGGGGCGAGCCATCCTTGGTTCACAATCCTATACATGGAATTGGAACTGACATGTGTGGGTAGGTGAACTGCCACTGCCATTGCTGGGTACAGAGAGGCAGGCAGGCATATTTTGCCCCCTTCCCTCCATACATTGTCAAGGTCTGGTGCTGCTCCCATTCTGACCCACTTATCTTTCTCGCTCTCCCCTGCTTGCTCCTGTAATTTACTCAGCTGCTGCCATGTTGGTTCTGGGATACTCACCTCTACCGCTGCTAAGGTCTCAGGGCTTCCTTCCCCTAGAGCTGCCTGTTTTGCAGTCAAATCTGCAAATGCATTTCCTTTTGCCTCAATTGTTTTTGCGCTCGTGTGTGCCGCTATCTTCATAATGGCTACTCGTTTAACCTTTTGAAGATTGTTCAGGACTCTCTTAATCCCTTCTCCATGTTTTACAGGTGTACCTGCTGCTGTCAGATAACCTCTAGCCCTCCATATGTGGCCATAATCGTGCGCTACACCATAAGCGTAGGCAGAGTCAGTATAAATATTCCCTTCTCGTCCTTTTAAGTGTTCTAGGGCTTGTTCTAAAGCTTTTAATTCTGCTTCCTGTGCTGACATGTGGGCTGGTAAGGCCTGTGCTTCAATTACCTGCGTATCAGTCACTACAGCATACCCTGTGTGATATTTACCCTTGTCATCAGCAAACCTACTACCATCTATATACAAGGTGTGCTCAGCATTTAAAATTGGTGTATCTGTAACATGTGGGAATCCCATTGTCTCCTGTTCCATGAGCTGAAAACAATCGTGCTGATCTACTTCTTTAAACAAAAGAGTGTCAGTGTCCTCATTTCTTTTCTCACTAGTACTATTAGCACTATCATTCCCCCTTGCCAAATCTGGTGACTGAAGAGGCAAAAAGGTGGCCAAATTTAAGGTTGTACAGCGCTGAAAAGTAACATTTGGAGGTAAGAGTAAAGTACACTGTAATCTTAATTGCCTAGCCATTGAAATGTCTTTGGGCTGTACCTGAGACAAGATTGCATGTATGTCATGTGTGGTATGCACTACGACTGGATTGTCTAGAACAATCTCTGATGACTTATCTATGATAATTGACACTGCAGCTACCGCCCGTACACAGGAGGGTGAACCTCTAGATACTGGATCTAATGCTGCTGAAAAGTAAGCGACTGGTCTTTGTTTTACATGTGCCTGTGTCAGAACACCTGTGGCGTGTCCAGTGATCTCAGCAATGTACAGATTAAATATCTTGGTGTAATCTGGTATACCAATAGCCGGGGCAGAAATCAACAACTTTTTCAAGTGATAAACGACTCATAAGCTATTTCTGTAAGCATATACGGTACAATTTTCAAACAATCGTATAATGGCTGCATCAAAGCGCTAGCATGTGGTATCCATTGTCTACAATATGACACAATACCTAAAAACATACGCAATTGTTTGAAATTCCGTGGGGGTAACATTCCCTTTATCACTTGAACCCTCTCCTCAGTGAGATGTCTTATACCCAGTGATATACAATGTCCCAAAAAGATAACTTTTTCCTGACACACTTGTAACTTTTTCTTATTAACCTTGCAACCTTTTTCTGCCAAAAATCGCAACAAATTAAGGGTGGTGTGCAAGCTTTCAGTCTTTCACTTATCTGTGGAATTAATCCTTCCATAAACTGTCTATTGAAGGCTCGGATCGTGACTGGCAGCTCTAAATCCATTCTCTCATCTGCCATCATACTTTCCATAGACAAGTAAAATTCTGATACAGTCTGTCCTGGCATTTGTTTCATGGGTGATATTGACCCCCTCTCTTGTTGTTTTGCCTGACAGAAAACTTCTAATCTAACAATAAAAGGGGCCCTTGAGTCTATGTGTCTGTCTGTCTCCAGTATTGCCATCCCCCTCAGCTCGGTCTGCAGGTCAGTCATAAACTGGTTAAACAGGGTCAGAGTCATTTTATGTCTGCATAAATCCTCCCCATCCTGCCAGGTTGCTTCATGTGTATTCATTAACTGTGTCACAAATCTACAGAAAACAGCTGGCTTTACTATAATGCATGTATCAGTGCGTACGGGGGCTACAGTTTCTGAATGAAATTCTTATACTCCACAAACCTGAAAAAAAAAAAAAAAAAAAACATTCTCTACCCTTAAGTACCAGATATATCTTGTGTGGTTTACGTTCTATGTCAGTATATGGGGGTGGGATGGTTGAACTAAGATTATTTAAAATTTCAACATTTTTTGTTCTTCTGTCTTTCATATCCCAACCATCACAGTCTGGATTATACTTCCACCGCACTTATTTTGCTCTATTTGAAACCTTAATTAAGCATTGAACCTGACGCATCCATTGCTTCTCTAACACCTCTCCTTGTCTGTCCCTTTTTATTTCACTCCATACATCCGGGTCTAAGCCCGCTGCTCCTTTCACCTTAAATTTACGAAGGACATCCTTTAAGTCCTGTGCTTCGGTTTTCCCATAAATGTTCTTAATTATCTGTGGCACCGTATAGTGCGCCACAATTCCCTGACGGGGTTTTGTGTTCCTCTGGCCCATTCTAACAGTCCTGCCTAGGTAGCATGTGGGACACTTAGTGTACAATATAATGCGGCTACAACATATACAAGAATGAATAATTACTTTATATGCTAGCCCAATAACAAACCAGCTAAGTTACACTAGTTCCTCGTTGCCTTCCTCCTAGGGTGCTAGAATACTAGAAACCTCTTCCGGAATGAGATTTCTGAAATCGAATTACTTTATATGCTAGCCCAATAACAAATAATTACTTAATATGCTAGCCCAATAACAAACCAGAATGCGGCTACAACATATACAAAAATGCGGCTACAACATATACAAGCATTCCTTTAAGTGGCCAGGTATCCGACTAGATCTCGGGACTTTGTTGAATCCCTCTCATACACTCTTATCCCTGCTTTATGGAGCAGACAGGGCTTATACTCTCAACCCGTCTATGGTTTATGAGTTAGATGTGAGGTTAAGCATAAGCGTCAGACCCCCAAGCTCACAAGCCCTCAGGTTCCCAATCGTGTGAGGTAAGGCGCATTCCGTTGCTTAGTTCGGCAATCCCCTTCTAACTCATACCATCCTTGACAAGGCTCATTCACTTTCTCAACAAGACAGACAAGACAAACACAGATAACAAAACAAACAAATAATTCCAGCAATATAAACTAAAATATGCAGTAATTCTAGACTCACCACTACAGAGGCTGGTGTTTTAAAACCAGGAGAACCGTAACTGACAGAACGGATAGGCACAAATCAGGGGAGCACAGAATATAAGAAAAATAAAGCTTTTTCTTACCTGCGCAGGTTTTTTGATCTGTGATTCCCAGAATGCCTATTCCTTTTTGTTCCGTCAGCCGCGTTCATCCACCTCTTGTAGTATCATCAGTGAGTCCCTGTTCGGGCGCCAAAATGTTAAATGCAACTGTTAAATAAGTTGCTTATAGTTTATATTGCTTTGCCAAATTATTGCTTCATATAGGAATTAAGACACAGAGTCAGAAATCCGTGTATCAGTTCTTGAGCATAATGGACTGCTGCTCTTTAATCTTTCCAAGGCCTTTTATACAAACAATAGCATTAGCACAACCCCCCCACACAGGGCAAGGGTAAACAACAACAGGAGTCACCTGGGTTACGAACACAAGCTTCAACACCATGGCAATATAGTTACAAGACAACAAAAGCAGCTTCAATTGGGTTCAACAGCCAAAAAGTTAAAAACAGATTTACATGTAGGCATCATATTAAGTGAGAACTCTAAATTAAATCCCTGACCTTATCACTAGCAACCAAGGCCGCTGTGCAGGTCAGTTGCCAGCATCCTAGCATCCTATTATATCATCGGTTGCTAGAACTCTAGGGGCTGCATGGTCATTGGTTGGAGTGAGGTTTGGTGAAATCTCTACTGTGCTGCTCACTGTTCTCTATGCTGGAGAGGAATCTCCCTACTTCTGCTCCATTCATTCTGTGAATCTGTGCTTTCTGAACCTCTCCTGCCACTGGTTAAATATTCCTCCATCATTCATTGGGGGGCAGCTCTAACATGAGGAAGCAAAGCACTGCCCCTCTAGCAAAATGGTTACCTCCATATAGAGTGTAACCAAGAATGGTCAGTAGAGTTGGGCGAACGGTTCGGCCCGAACATGAGTTTGGGCCGAACATTGGCTGTTCGCCCCGTTTGGGTGTTCCTCCCGAATTTGCAGAGTGTTCGGCAGGTGTTCGCCTTGTTGAATGCCCTGCAATGAAATACATGCTGCACAGTGCATTCTGTGCCCTGATTGGGCAAAGCTTTGCCCAATCGGGGCTCAGTAAAAGCTGGTTATTAAGGACCGGGGCCAGGAAGCCGGCCGCGGCGTCCTTAACAACCGATGAGTCAACAGCTGGCAATGGGGTTCCCCGCTGACAGCTGAATAAAAAAAAAACCATTGGCCGTTTAAACAGTTGTAAAACAAATGCGTGGGGTCCCCCCCAAAATCTATACCAAACCCTTATCCATACAGCCTGGCAGGTCAGGAAAGGGGAGGAGGGACGAGCGAGTGCCCCCCCGCCCTCCTGAACCATACCAGGCCACGTGCCCGCAACATGGGGGTGGGTGGGTGTTTTGGGGCAGGGGGGCTCTGCAACCCCCCACCCCACACCATGGGCTGTGGTTGTGGGGGTGTGTGGGCAGGAGGTTTATGGGAATCTGGTACCCCTACCCATTGACAAAAAAGTGTCAAAAGTAATAAAAACACAGAGACAGTTTTTGACAATTCCTTTATTAAAAAATAAAAAAAAACTGTGTTCCCCGATGTAAATCCATCTTCAATAATTCCACCTGTTGCATCCAAAAAAGGCAAAAAAAAATTCACCGCCGTCCATGAAGGCCGACCGCCTACTGCTGGACCCCCATACCCATTTTTATAGCCAATTACTTGCATATAAGCCTTCAAGATGGGCACTTTTGATTTTTCCTGTTCGGCTCCCGTAGACTTCAATGGGGTTCACCTTTCGGGTCAGAACTTTTCCTGTTTGAGAGTCCCAGGGGGTGTTCGGCCCATCTCTAATGGTCAGTAAAAAGGGAGAAAATCAGGTGCACAGATACCACAGGCAATACTGGTGATTAGTTATTTTTGCCCCTGCCTTTTTTCAGGGACAACTTCAACAGTTCAGGCCCTCTTGCCTGTTATTCAGGATTTATATAATGTCAACAGTTTTTTGCAGCACTTAACAATATAAAGGGAGACAGTATAGTTACAATACAATTTACGACATGAGGGCGAGAGCTTACAATCTACAAAAGGTTATATCGGCCTCGTATAGGAGGAGGTAACAAGGGCGCTAGAGAGCAGGAGGGCTTGAGAGAAGCAAAGAGGACGGTACCAGTGATGTTTTGAGGTATTTTGATTATTTGGAAACCACCTCTGCTTCTAATGCTGTGTACATACGGGCAGACTTTTTAACCGGACTGGTCCGACGAGACGAATCCATGTGGGCTTCATCGGACCTGCAGTGGACTTTTTCGGTCGAAAATCAGATGGACTTTAGATTTGGAACATGTTTCAAATCTTTCCGACGGACTCGAGTCCGGTTGAAAAATCCGCTCGTCTGTATGCTAGTCCGATGGACGAAAACGCACCCTAGGGCAGCTATTGGCTACTGGGTCTCAACTTCCTTATTTTAGTCCGGTTGTACGTCATCACGTACGAATCCGTCGGACTTTGGTGTGATCGTGTGTAGGCAAGTCCGTTCGTTCGGAAGTCCATCGGAAGTCCGTCGGAAAGACCGTCGGACCTTTGATGCCGAAAAGTCTGCCCGTGTGTACACGGCATAACTTCTGCCCCTGTTTGTTCGGGGCAGATGAGCCCTCAGTGAGGGAAACAGGCATGTTGTAGTTCTGTATCTTGGCTCTGCAGCGCACGTTGTGAGAACATAGAATAGAAAACTAAAATAGAATGAAAAAATGAACTGGTTTAAATTCCTTCTCATTTGCTGTGTGCTAGTTTCCATTGCTCATGTTTATGTGATATAATAAGCCTTCTCTACTGTGCTGCGTGTTTCTGGCTGCATATCAAATAGGGGTTCCAGTGTTGTCTAGTCCCGTCATCCTGGGGCTATCTTTATACTTATTTATTTTGGGCATTATATGCTCCTCTGAGCAACATGTCTCCTTACTGAAACTTTCCACTAAAACCTACAAGACAAAAAAATATGTTTTATTGCGCTTGCAAGCTAATTCCTTTCTGGCAGTTTTCCTGCAAACCATCTTATTTGTGTAAATTCCCCAGTTGCAGCCTGTCTGGAGTACTTATGGGAAATGTTATTTTGTTTTTGTTTGCAGCGGGCCTGTTGTTTTGATTTTGTCTGAGCTGTATGGAAAAACAGTACGTCATTTTGGTGTGGGTGGATTTGTCCGCTGGCCATTTGGCCACTGTAATCCATATTTCCCATGCTTGTTACCAGATGACAGAATGGCACATGCTGACCCTCCGGACTCTCTTCTCCCTGCCAGGCTGAGCAGTAAAGCCTCTTTTCATGGCTATCGTTCACCACCTGTCATAAAGAAGGATTCCGTCGTATGTATTTCTTCAAAAGTCGTGAAATTTTTTTTCAGTCCAGCTAGTGTAAATGCCAAAAATATGTCTTGGTATTGAATCACCACACACCAGCTGAAAGTTGTAACTGAACTTGCGGCAGAGATATAAATTTGTTGTCTGGGAAGGACACTGAGGAAGGGTTAATCCCCATTCACGCCGGTGCGAATTTATGCGTACTAGATGAAACACGACAATGCACGACAAGAGGATTAACATTATTTTCTCCGATTCCCCTTCACATCTGAGTGTTTCTCTTCTGTGCACCTTAGGAAATGTACAGGTGCAACAATGTTTCCCCATAGACTTCAATAAGAGCATGAGAAATGCATGAAATTGCAGCACAGTGGCTTGGTGGTTAGTTCTTCTGCTTTGCAGCACTGGGGTCATTGGTTTGACTACCAACTACAACACTACCTGCATGGAGTTTGCATATTCCCCCTTGTTCTTGTGTGGGCTTCCTCTGGGTACTTCAGTTTTCTCCTACACTCCAGAGACTTGCTGGTAGGTTAATTGGCTCCCGTCTAAATTGGCCCTAGTATGTGTGTGTTCATGAGATAGGGACCTTAGATTGTAAGCTATTTGAAGGCATAGACGGATGTGCAGTGTTAATTGTCGACACAATAAAAATACATAAAATACATTTTAAAAAAAATAAAGTGTACAAGTGTGAACCTTACCTTACAGGAGGAAATTAGCTCAGGTCCTTATGTTGAATTGTCACACACCAGCTAAAAGTTGAAATTAAAGTGGATGTAAGATCAGATTTATATTTCCATATTAAGTGCAGCATGCTACAGTATATATAAGTACTTAACCTCAGGGCCTTTCCACCAAAAAGGCCAATTTAGTCGGCTGTCATAGAGGGCATGGTGGGGTGTCACTGAGGCTGGAGTGTGCACAGCGGATACTTGGTCCTTAGTGCATCTTAGTAGCACAGGCTCAGCATTATGGAGCTCCCTGCCCAACTACTAGGCCTCTCACACAGGCAGGCAGAGCAGCCAAGCCTCTTCCATGACATTGAGCCTGTTTATGGTGCATAGTCAGTGTCACAGGAAAAAATGACCACCTCTAGCATCTGCTTCTGGCCAAGCCAAGCCTAACCTTCATCTGCTTTTTTCTTCAGAAGGATTGTGCCATCCATGTTCAGAATCATCTAGGGTCACTATTTACTTCCTGGACTAAGATGCCAGCTCAGAGATAACACAGTTAATGTAAATCATGGTGCCAATTTCTGGCTGTGTTCAAAAAATGTTGACCAAGGTCAGTCATCTGCTCTAGTCTCCCACCTTGTGACAGTAAACAGTATGATCACTGACCACAGTGATGACCTCGGGTTCAATTCAAACCCAAGTTCATCCAATTGTGGAAGTTAGCTGGGCCAGTAAGCTTCAGGCTGAAAGTTTCCTTACCCACAATGACATACACAAAGGGGCAGGAATGCTTGTGACATCATTGACCTAATATGGGCCCATTAATATGGCCATGTGGCCATATTAGGTCAATGATGTCCAGAAGATTGCCACCCCCATTGTTCTGTATAAGTGCGGGGCAGGGAATCTCCAGCCTGCAGCTCATTGGCCCAGCAAAGATAGGTAACTTCCGGGCTCAGACCAAGCATGGGTTGGAACGAACCCAAGCTAATTCCTTTTCACAATAGGAAAGGGAGACTAAGGAAATGCTGAGCATCCTGTCTGCAGTAGACTGATGACTTTTCAGGCTAGAAAAGGCACTGACTGGAGCTCAAGGACCGCATTTTAATGATACAAGGTTGACCTACTGTTATATATTGCGATATGTCAGGAATTTATTCACGTGAACTTGTAAAGTTAGCAAGAATTCTACTTTAAGCTTGCCGTTAGAGGTCCTGATAGCTGGGAGGATTATGGAGGAGTTTACAGTAGAAGAAGAGCTCAGGGTGAGCATTTGCACAGTAGTGGTGAACCCAAAAAGAAGTTAGTAGCGGGGCAGTCTCTCAGAGTCTAAAGAACTACTGGTTTAGGTTTTTTTCTCTGTTCAAGAATGAGGGGTTGGTATATCCCAGATGACCAAATCTTTTAGTCAAGTGAAACTTTTCTTGTTTATGTGTTTTTGATGCATATCTGACTGTCTAGCTGCAGTTTCCCTTTAAGGAGGCTCCTTCTTTTTGCGATGGTTATGGAGCTATTTCAAGAAAGGTCAGCTCGGAGCATATATCAGTTTCTGTAATAAACAGCAGAGGGATTAAGTTACACATTTTGCATACAGTTGGGAAAACCTGTAATTTAAACACTAAAATCCATAAAAGGGGGCAATAAACAATTTTAATAACATTGGCATGATTAGTTTATGGTAGGCCTACCTTGATTTGGAGACAACGGGTAACATAAGCTAAACCATTAAATGTCTTTTAATTAAAAAATGATTTAAAATGCAGTCGCTGACTCAAAGACAGAATATGATATTCACACTTACACTGGCATCTGCAGGAATTAAATGTGGGGAGAATCGGTGATGTCTCTTAACCCCTAACTGTGCATCATGGCACATTGGGACAAAAAGTGTGTTACCGATGGCAAGATGATAAAATGCTAACCTTATGGCCTCAGTGGGTTTATTCAACAAAGCAGAGCATAGAGCTGGATTAAAGGTGGACCTAGCCTCAGATATACTTAGCGTGCATGATAAGTAATGTGTGTGTGAAACACTTCCAGATATTTTATTACATGTTTCGGAGACCACAGCACTCCCCCTGGCAATGCCTTTATCTGCTCTTCTCTCCAGTAGGACATCACCATCATTGTTGGGGCATTATTGAAAGTCAGTCACTACTTCCTGGTCTGAGATGCTGGCCCAGAGATGACACAGGCATGAAAAGCCTGGTGCCTGTGCAGTTATTTTGTTCACAAATGCCAGAAACTCCTAGATAGGCAAACTTGCCCCATTTAGGCAGGGCGGACTGGAGGACAGAAGATTGCCCACAGCAGGTGCTGTAGCTGCATGCCTGCATTCTCGTTCTAGCAGCGCCTGTCGCATAAAACTAATCTCAGCCATTACTTCTAGAGGTACTGGAGAGATTGCACTGTGCATATGTGCAGTTTGAACTAGCTAGAGCTGCTGCTGAGGGTGTGCTTCTAACCTCAGGCCTGTCCTGACATTTAGGAAGGGTCAGCTATCTGGAAGTTTTTGTGGACAGGCAGAGCACGGCCTATGGAAACGGAGTGGAAAAGGAGCACCTGAACAGTGGTATGTTGTGGGCTGAAGATGCTGGAATGCTTGAGGGTTTTATCTGAAATGTGCAGGAAAGGTGAACTAACCCTTTAAACATACTGATAGGTCCACTTGAACTTTTACTTTAGTCACACCTACTAAGAGATGATATCAGATGCTGGCCACACACATTCCAGTTGAACTAAACAATCTGTTAAAGGATCAGTGCACTGAAAAGTGATATTTTAGCTATATGTTGAGTAGCCCTTGGCTTCTTTTATGTCTTGGATACTCCAACGGCAAGACCTTCTTTCCATCATTTCCAACTCTGTTTCAGTCGACCTTGGAGTTTTGGGTGTTCCCATCCACTTTTGTGTGTTCTGGCTCTCACTTTTGTGAGAATATCGATAATAACCATAGCAAAAGATATTGAAAACCAATAGTGGTTAAACTATCCAGCATCTACCAAACACTGAAATATCTCTTTTGGGTGGACTGACCCCTTCATTTAAATGAATTGTCTTTGAGTTGAATTAAAGCCAATTCGGACAAAAAAAAAATTGAATGAAGTTGCCCAAAACAGTGACTGGATGAGCCATGTGATGGGATTGTGTGAACAGTTAACATTTTAGAAGGCAGGAGTGTGTTGATAACTGCAGCAGGAGCCTGAAATGTGCCATATATCAGTAGCTGGTTAGGCCACTTTTAGCTTTATGACAGCTGCTGTACATTATGAAAGGGATTACATGAATTTCTGAAAAGTTGAAAGGTTGCATAACAATCTGCACAGGGACATGAACAATGCAGAATTCTAACTTTGTAAATAAGAAGAGAAATAAAATAAGCACTTTAGTAGTTTAGAAGATGCTCCCTTCCTGATGGGTTTGAGATGAGTACTATAAGGGTCAGAGTATACATTTTGTATGGGGTCTTCCACTGCTTGCTGAGGCCGGGCTATAAAAGCCATCATTAGGACTCCACCTCATTTTACTAACCCACCCCATTTTTAAGGCAAGTCTTTCAGCCAAGGAATATAAATGACTAAAGAGTTTGGTAGTTTCCTTAAGACATGTTTACCAGGATGTCAGTATACTGATTTCAGTAATGAGAGCAAGTTACCACTTCTTTCAAGGTGTAGGAGGTGATTAGATTTGAAATGAGTACCTAGCCTCTTGTAGCCTTTCCATGGTCCCACTTGAGATAACATTTTCACCTTACTTTGATCTGAGTGGCCTAACTTTTCCAGTCTGCGTTTAACACATACAGGTAGGTTACTACAAGAACTAGAAAACAACAACATAGAGAGGGTGCACCAGCCTTGTGCATTGTCTTTGTTCTCATTTATTAGTATAATGAGAACTAATGTTATACTCACAAACACAGGTGTATGCGAGCTCATCAATGGATCCCAAAATCAGAGACATCTGATCCACAGGACATGATCTCTTCCATGGGAAGAATCCACTCAGATCTGTTATGGCTGACGCGTTTCAAGGGAAGTCCTCCCTTCATAAGGGCAAAGAGCTCTTATGAAGAGGGGGCTCCCCTTGAAACATGTCAGCCATAACAGACCTGAGTGGATTCTTCCCATGTAAGGGAGTATGTGCTGTGGATAATACGTCTCTGATTTTGAGATCAATTTTTGAGCTTGAATATACTTGTGTTTGTGAGTATCCTTTGTTCTCATTTTCCTAATAAATGGTTTATAAAGATAATGCAGTAGGCTGGTGTTCCCTCTCTTTGTTGTTGTTCTCTACTCCATGTATCTCAGGGCATCTCCAGTCCTAAGAGGGCAGAAAGGCATGGTGGCTTAACCTATCTCTGGAGTGAACAGAAAGGGTCCTGTGGTTTCTGAGCACCACACTAGAGCACAGGAGGTTGTTCTTATAAACCGGATCACCTGGAGGAATCACACACACAGGGAACCTACAAATTCAATGCCAATAATTTTCTTGGTATAAATTGAACTAAGAACTGCTAAGCACCACACTAACTATCTGAACATCCAAGTAACTAGGCCATGTTTTCCCAGTGATTCCAAAGAAATGTTCCCAATATCAGCAACTGCAAATGTAAGGGAAGATATTACAATGAACTTTTTAAAAGGCATTTTTTTTTTTTGCCGCTGGTCACCTGATCATAGATGTGAAAACAATAAAGGTAGAGTAATATACAGGAGTATGTGAAACTTGCAGTGTTCACCCTCTGCGTTTGTACTGACAAGAAGCAAATTGTTTCCAGGGGTGTTTGAAACAAGCAGACTGAAATCAATTGTATTCTAAGTACTATTTCTACACTGTAATTGGTTTCCACTTGAGCTGGGTTTAAAAAACATAATATAAACAGCATAGTTTATTTTTCATTTCCTTTTATATATTGTGCTCAGAAATGTATGTAAAAACCCCTTTACCTTTTACAAAAAGTGAGATATTTGATGTTGTAGTCAAACTTACTTTTAAATGGAGTTTTTTTTTTTACCATCAGTCATTTCAGGGTAAAAAGAGACTACATATGTTATGGTAGAACCACAGGGCCCCTTGGTCCTTCTGAGATAATGGCACATTTATCTAATTGGGGGGGGGGGGGGGGGGCAGTTCATGGTCTGGTCATTGCTACCAACAAATATAGTAATCTTGATGTACAGAGGTTATCAAGTGAAAAATGGCAAACCCTTGTGAATGATGGAACAACATGTTTTAAAATTCCTATGGTTAATGAAGGATCGTTCCATTTCCTCCTTGGAGTAATTCTTGTAGTGACTGCTTCTAGACTTACAACTCTCTAGGTATCAAGTTAAATCAATCAGTGAACCAACTGTGGGAGGCCCATGCTGTTTCTTCATGAAGGGTCTTCAACATGGGACAAGCACAAACTGCCCAGCCTCCTGACTGACAGCAGAGAAGACTGATAAAAAAAGTTTGTTTATATCAATACAACATTCGGGCAGCCTGTGAAAAGTTTGGCATGCCATTGAGAATTTTAGGCACAATTGTGAGACAACCATTCTCTTCTATGTTTGGGTCTACCATACTGAATATGCAGCTTTACTCAGAATGGTGAACGGTCACCACCAAAGGTTGACACCAGCTTTGAAGAAACGGTCTAGTTTTCCTCATGTTCACCTATAAATAACATTGGCACCAAGTAAAATTTTAGCCAGCCAATTGGCAACCCTACCAGCCCCATGAATAGGGTAAACAGCCAGTGGCAGGGAAAAGTCCAACTTACTTGCTTATCCAGGAGGATAATGTTCTTTTCTAATAAACTAAAATGCCCCTTTTTACAAATAGGTTAATTTAGACTAAAAACATGAATCCATTAATTAAACAGCGATCGTAACCAATTTGGATTTTTCGGCACTTCAAATCCACCACTGCACTTGCCTATGGCAGTCCAGTATTTAAAAAATCTGCAACTGATGGAAGCTTTGTAATAGCATACTTGCAATTTTGGGGGCCAACAAGCAATGTAATGCTTTAGGATAATTTCCATCTGGTTAAAAATTATTAACAATCATTTATATAATAATTTAATAATTTGAAGGGACACGTTGCTGCCGAGCCAACTTATGCCTTAGTACACATAATCAGATAATCGTACGACGTATAGTTTGCATTTTGTTGCATAAAACTAATATTGACTACAACAGTACAAAATGTACTCTAAAGAATGCAATCTGTGGGCAATCACAGGACACATGAGCCTTACATATCAACATGTTTTAAAATGGAATTGGAGTAATTTCCCCATGTCCAATAGCAGATTCAAACTTTCAGGGAGTTCTGATGCTGAGAAGTATTAATTATTTTTTTTTAAAAACATTGATTAATGCAGACCTAAATTTCTAATGATGTCATGTTTAATAATAACTGAAAGGGTTATCATCAGGTTGCATGATTTTACCAGAGAAGAATGGTAACGTTACATTTCCATGGTGGCTATGTGGTTGGCATTCTTGCCTTTTAGTACTTGCATCCTAGGATTCTCATAAGGACACCTAATGGACTTTGTATATGCAGTACTACCCCGCAGGAGCCTCTTGATAATTTGGATTCGCTGTTTTGGGCCTCGACTCAAAGAACATCCGCAACCACTTTGACACACTTGGTTGAATAAAAGTTACTGCAAGCACTTTCAAGAATATGAGTATATATAACTTTAACTTGGCTGTGAGTTAGTCACAGGAAATAGACACAAGACTGTTTGGAGGTAAATTAACTGAATGTATTGTATGGGTTAGATAAATTGGTCATTCTAGCATAAATGAGCACACAGTAGGTAGGTTCAGACACAGTCCACTACACAGTATATTCACTATGCCAAGGTAACTTAGAATAGAGATCAGATCTGTACCACTAGATTGGACTTAACTCATAAATCAGCAAAATCAGCAATAAACAGTGCACATATGCATTAACTGCAGTCTGAAGAATAGTATTAGTATGTATAATAATACCATAACTAGTCTGGAGTGTACTCTAGGAGAATGAATAGGATATGGTGCAATGTCCCCTGATAGGTACCTCTTAGCATAAGCAATAGGTGAAAGTCTCTGTGTAGCAGCTGCAAAAGGACATTCTTTAGTCTTAACTCTTCAGTCGGCTAATGTTGGGGCCCAGTTGTACCCCTGGTGCTTGCAAGATTAAATCCTAGTCGAGCCTGCAAGCAGCAATAAATCTACTAGATGGCTGTATGATTAGTTTCTTAAAGAGCTCAGACTTCCCGCAGCAGATAGTAAATCCCCACAGCAGCAGCTCACCAGCCCTTGTGATATTGCAGCTCGCCATCCAGTCACACACAGCGATTAGTCCACTCTTCCCTCTGCACCCAGGTGACTCTTACTATTGGCACTCCCAAACTCAGCAGTATTTTTTTTTCAATGGGCAGTACTCCCAAGGGGACTACATGTCCCATAATCCTCCTCCACCTTTTCCTGATTGGTCCCCCTGCTGCTTGAGGACCAAGTGGGGATCACGCACAGACCTGCTCTGAAGCTGCACAGCAGGGAAGCAGTTTACACAAATCCCAATAGCAGGGCGGGGGGGGGGGGGGGAATGGGGCGATTAACACAGCTGGGAAGGCACCCGGCTACACGTATCCTCTTTGTGTGGGATTCCTCATGCAACTGAAAAACTATCACTGTGGGTTGAAGTTCCACTGTTTGTTTCCTCACTAAGGTGTTTTTTGTTCCTATTCTGCTTGACACCTGCCACCTTCACACAGGAAGTGAGGTTGATTCTCCCTGGTGGGGATTCTCATAGAGATTCTATAAGCTTATGTAGACTACTTGATGGACTGCTAGATTTAGCAGGAAAAATGTCAGTATTGGGTGACCCTGCAAGCATACCTGGCTCAGCAAATAGAATACAGAACAGAATACATCAAAAATGTGCTGGGACTTCAATGCTTATTAATACAGGGTAGTAATTAATAAAGGAAAAGGACAGTAGTTGAAAAAGCTCACTGGCTCTGGTTAGGCAGCTCACATGTAACGAGTAATAACCTCCAATGGCTACCCGGGAACCTCCGAGCATCCATTTCACTGGCATAATTCTACCCCATCTGATTACTTTGCAAGCAGTTTCTCTGGGATCTCTTTCCCTGAATCCATTTAAGCTCATGCAAATGTTACTAAACCCTGATTGGGGGTGGGGCGCACGGCGCATGTTTTGCCCCTGACACACATTGGCAGTTTTGTGAATCATCAAAGCTATTTGTACTCCTTTATGAATCTGGTTTGGAGACCCTTCTTTTGATTTGTCATTATTCGAAAGCACCAGCTGCCAAGGGTTCCGTGGCTGCCTGAACACAGTGGATATTTCTCCATCCATGGGGAATCAATTGACTTTTTCTCTTTCTATCGCTGGCTGAATTGCCAAAAAAATCAAGCCTGCCTTAACTCCTTCTCACTTTACTAGAAAATGGGTGCTTATTGCTGAATGCATTGAAGGTATTTTCCTTCAGTTCACCTGTCAAATAAACAGGAAGTGAGGAGAAATCTCCCTAATGGGTACACAGACAGCAATAAAAAGTTGGAATATATAGAAAGAAAAGGAGGGCGCACCGACCTTGTGCATTACCAAAGATAACATTTATTTAAAATTGTAACAACAAGAGTAATACTTACAAACGAGCGTTTAAAAAAGGCTTATCAGTGCTACAGCAATTCGGAACCGTGTCTCTAGACACCTGCAACCTGCATGTTAGGAGGAACCGGATGGCATTGCAGGCAGCTTACGCGTTACGAGGGAGTACCCTCTTCATCAGAGCCACAGCAATAGTAGACTATTGGAGTCTACTATTGCTGTGGCTCTGATGAAGAGGGTACTCCATCGTAACACATAAGCTGTCTGCGATGCCATCTGGTGTCTACTATTGCTGTGTCTCTGATGAAGAAGGTACTCACTCGTAACGCGTAAGCCGTCTGCAATGCCATCTGGTTCCTCCTAACATCCGGTCCAGGTTGCAGGTGTCTAGAGACACGGTTCCGAATTGCTGTAGCACTGATAAGCCTTTTTTAAACGCTTAAGATTGTGTTGTGTTGAGCAATAAAAAGTTAGCAGAGGTTCTATCCTTTTCCTACTATACTACTAGACTATAACAAAAATTGTTGCTACAGTTTGGCTTTCATTTGCTTCTCCCCGCATTTGTCTTGGTGGTGAGACTTTGGTGTCGTCACTAACTTGTACGTTTTTTGTAAGGACTAATGTGATTGGTCCTGTGCTCCGCAAGCAATGCATGTTAGCGCTGTATACTGTAAATAGTAAATCTGTTGGGACACACCTTTAAATCCAGTGAATGTGTGGGGTTTAGGGATAGCTTTCATCTATTTGTAATTATATTCTTATAATGAGAATATCTTTAGAAGGAAACCTCTATTCTGTAATAACGTGAGACTGGCACTCAGAAAAAAAAAAGTCAGTTTTCAGAGCTTGTAGCTTGTCACAGAAGTCCAGGCTGACTTCTCCATTTCTGTACTGTCTTTATCGTTTTGCCGACTTCCACATAATAACATCTTCATCTGAGATTGCCATGGCACTGGGGAACTGCGTTTGTTGATCAAATTTGGCCGGATAACACTGTGATCTCGGCGCTTTTCCGAAGTGCCGAGATGTGCCTGGAATATGGAATGTGCCGAACGAGGCCGCTTGATTGATTGATTCAGCCTGTCACCGAACAAGATAACTGGATCAGTAAATACCCCAGTGCACTTCAACATCATCTGCACAATCAAAAGCAAGGGCATCACAGGGCGGCCGAGCAGAGAGGCATGATGGGAATATATACATTTCAACCCGATAAGGAAAAAGAGTGTGTGTTTGTGTGTGGTTTTCCTGTGGCAGCGAGATAAGGTGGAAGTTTTATACACTGCGCGCTTTATTCAGACTTAAATAAATAAGGGTTTTACAATGTGTTTTTATTAGTGAGCACTGTGCGGTTTGCCGATTTAAGCGCCTTGGTCCAACTCTGCATAACAGAAGAGAGAGTACAAAAGTTCAAGTGAAGCCAAAAATGGCATTACGCATCCTGTAGTCTCTAAACTATGCATAGCGTTAAAGTGTTACTCCGCCATTACAGCTGAGTAAATAAAAAAGGCAAACACTTCCACTGTGTGATTTCTGTACCCTTAATTATTTTATTATTATCTTAAGGCTCATATTTTGGCCAGTTCTTGCTGAATCGGCCCACAATTACAGCCCTGGGTGAAAGGCAAGAAAATTGCTTGATTTCCCCCATCAACACCGTTATGCCCTGTACACACGGTCGGACTTTGTTCGGACATTCCGACAACAAAATCCTAGGATTTTTTCCGACGGATGTTGGCTCAAACTTGTCTTGCATACACACGGTCACACAAAGTTGTCGGAAAATCCGATCATTCTGAACGCGGTGATGTAAAACCCGTACGTTGGGACTATAAACGGGGCAGTAGCCAATAGCTTTCATCTCCATCCGACAATGGATTCTGTTGTCGGAAAATTTTATATCCTGCTCTCAAACTTTGTGTGTCGGAAAATCCGATGGAAAATGTCTGATGGAGCCCACACACGGTCGAAATTTCCGACAACACGCTCCGATCGGACATTTTCCATCGGAAAATCCGACCGTGTGTACGGGGCATAAGTGTTGACGGGGGAATCCCTTCCGCTGCACTATTGTGTTCTGCCAGCGGGGAGCCTTCCCTGCCCACAGAACACAACGAGTAGTGTTGCCAGCTTATAGCCAGTGGCATTAGTCGTTCAGGAAAAACCTGACAGGCTGGTTGTATACAAGTCTATCAATGGATCGACTTGTGTACAACCAGGGTGTCCATACATAGATCGAAATTCCCAGCTGAACTGGCTGAATTTCGATCCATGTATAAGTCGGCTTTCGTTATTTATCATTTAATTTCCTTAGTTGATCCTTGTCTAATGTTCTCTCAGGGCCAACCCTAAAAAAAAAAAAAAAAAAAAACTTCCCTGCATACGCTGCTTCAGCTCTGAAGCTTCTGTATTACAAGCAGGGGCTGAGACAACGGGTATGACTTAATTCAGCTTACTGATATAGGTGCTGAGAGAATGCATTGTAGTCTATTCATTGACTTTTTAGACATACATGCAAAATGCATCAGCTGAATGTAAATAATCTTATCAGTGTGTATTAAAAACTTGTTTTTATTTGCAATTGCATTCAGTATGTACATGGGGGCAGCCATACTGGCTCATTACATAAGCAGTCTCTGCTTCCTGACTTTGCACTACACAGTGGCTGTGCTTTACTGCTCCTACTCACAATGCAAGTCGGTGAGTCAGATGACTTTTACTGCAGTTGTTTTTAAGACCCATTTACACTTTGCCATTTTTGTTTATTGCGTTAATGTGCATTATGTTACATGTTAACTTGTGTTACGACAGCCAGTTCATATCAAATAGACTGCCAATGCACCAGAATGGAAAATACATTTTCATGTGCAGCATTTTTTTTCCAGGCAGCACACCACAATGTAGAGCATATTACTGTGTGCTGCAACGCATGTTCCTTGGAGCTGAGATGCCTTAGAAAGGTAGAGAGCCGTCCAAAGGAATGGGCCTCAACAGCAAAGTATAACTGGGCCCTAAAACTTCCCCCCATCCCCCTAACTGGCAGCCACCTAGCCCAGGGGTCTCCAAACCTTCAAACCAAGGGTTTACTGTCCTTCAGGCTTTATAGGGGCCAGACTGTGCCCGTGGAAGTAGAAAATGCCCTGGCATCATTGCCTTATCATTGATTTTAATGGAAGGAATAGTGTCCCATTGTTGATATCAATGAGAAGAATAGTACCCAAATGATGGTGTCAGCAGGGGGAATGGTGCCGCATCATTCCCGATAGTTGGTGGAATAGTGCCCTAAGGGCCAGATAAAGGCAAACAAAGGGCCACATCCAGTCCCTGGGCCACAGTTTGGAAGCCACTGACTTAGCCAAACGCTTACCTTAATCCCTGCTCCCTCATTCTTCACTGTGCAGTTGCTGCTCCACCTTTACAAAAAAAAGTTCTGGCCTTGTCTTGCTCATTTTGCACATTTGCATCACTCAACCCATTCATTACTATTCCTATGGCTAGTCTGAACCGATAACAACTGAATACATAGGAAGAAATAGGGAAAGTGGTGCACATGCGCAGTAGGATCTGAATGTGGTCAAAGGCTGTGTGGCGCATGGCTGGACCACACAGTGATCATCTCAGAAGTGACACAGAGGCTCCCATAGCTGACCTCTCCTTTGGAAAATGATAGTTCCCAGCATTCATTTCGATCCTATAGCCTTTATTTCCTCGACCTAGAATTCAAACCAGGAGTTTGCTTTGAGTTTCTCATGCTACCTTCTTTTTCCCATGTCAGTGGTTCAGAATGTATTCAACCTAAGGATCGGCATGATCTCTTGGCAAACAGCCTTCCCTATCTTCTAAAGTGGCAGTCCATACAGAGACGCAATCATTAGACTGTGCGTTCCATGGAACTTGGAATAAATGAGAAATGGCATTTTGCCTATAGCTGTTCAATATTTGTGTTTATTTTACTAGAAGAGTGACAGCTGGGTTCCAATTGACTGCTATGGGGAATGTAGACATTTTTATTTTCTGTAGTTTTTATACATACAAGGACAATGGTGTATTGTGTTTATTGTATATAACAGCAGTCGTTCCACATTTGGTACGTAAACCAGAATTCCAAACGTCCCATGCCTTTCCTGACTTCTCTTCCCCTTGTTTTTTCTCCTCTATACTTTTTATTTTCTTTGGCTATTCCTCTATGACAGGACTGACATGTTTATGTGTACATTTGGTATTTAGCCTGGAATTTTACACATAGGGATGATGAAGTGAACAGAACACATCTACATCCCCCTCCTCCTTCCCTTCACTTTCTTTCACTGTCTCGAAATGCGAGGTTCAAGTCTCAACACATCCTCTTCTCGCATGACCACTCCAATTAATAACTAGCCAAATTCCTTGATGAGTACTCAACATGGAAGAAGTCAGTTGGTTGCTCTACATCTGTTGCTGAACTACAAATCCAAGCATGACCTGCCATCCTGAAGTAGGTCAACAAGAGCTAGAAACACAAAGGGGGTGATTTACTAAAACTGGTGCAGCTGTGCATGGTAGCCAATCAGCTTATAACTTCAGCTTGTTCAATTAAGCTTTGGCATTAAAACCTGGAAGCTGATTGGTTTCTATGCAGATCTGCACCAGATTTTGCCCTTTAGTACACACGGACCGAATGTCGGGCGACATCGGTTGGTTCTATGGAAAACGGCCGACATTCGGCCAGTGTGTAATGGCTGTTTGACCAGCTTCTGTTGAGGGGGAATGACCGAAAAAGGTCTGCTGATCAGCCCCCAATCAGCACTTTCAGCCAATGGCTGAGAGTGCTGACCAGAGTGTTCTGGCGGCGGCCATCCCCCTGTCAGAACTAAATAGAACAGCAGGGGAGATGGCTGTAGTAATTTCGCATAGTTAGTACAGCGGCTCCTCTTGAGCTGTCTGGTTTTCTTTTGTTCAGCCCTGCTGGGTTACTTGTGTGTACTAGGCTTTAGTAAATAATACCCCAAAGTGCCAAGTCAGACCATACAGGAATACCTCAATGATGACCATTCCTCTTGCCTGTTGGCTGGACTATCGTAGCTTGCCAGCAGTAGACAGTCTGTTACTCCCAAAGTGTTGGAGGAACCATGTAAACCTTTTTTTTTAAAGATAGAGTAGGGAAAGGTTATTTTTTTCTGCTTGTGTCCTGCTGGGGAGATTTCCACTTACTTCCTGTCCTGGAAACGCAACAAGAAATAGGAGCCAAGTGAATGGAATTCCCCTTGTAGAGAGCTGTTTTAGTACCAGGTGTCCCAACTGTAGGATTTCCCATCATTTCCTGCTCTGGTGACAAATCTATAATTTGGGACTCCCCATGATTTTCTGTCTCAGTGGCAATAGTCTACCCAGTGCTGGTCATCTAGCTAAATGCAAAATTGTGCCCCCCCAGCCCCTTAGGGTCAGGGCACCCCCATACCTGCAAAAAACTATTGCGCGCAGGGCAGCCGTCCCTCCTGCCCACCCCTTGTCCCAGCCCTGAATCTACCCAGTGGGGACAAAGACTGCATTACATACCTTTATATTGTTTATAATATTATAATTGGAATTATATTATAATGGAACCTTAATACATTTTTTAAAAACTTTGAGGCTCAGCATCTGGTGTTCTGGCTATTTATCTGAATGAGCTACGAAATCATTTTCCGTGCACCCTCAACAAGGTGAATAGGGTGAATTGGGCTGAACAGCAATGAAAACCTGACAGGGGGTCTAACTAACCCTTCTAAACCAAAAAAAAAAAAAAACACTTCCCCTTTACTTATATTTTAGAGACTAGAACATTAGCCTTGCACTACTGTGGTTTTGGAATGGGTTTCCCCAGGAACACTGCCTGGTAGATGCATTCTTTCTATGTTTCTGTAGGTAACTGCTGGCCTGGTGTTCAGATATCATTTGAACGCTGATAGTACAATGTCTTTTTTTTCTTAGCAAATTTACACTTTTACATTTTAGCATTTTAGCGACCAACTCTACACATTTTTTTTTCCTTTTCCCTGCCTGTCACTAGTATGCCATTATCACAGACACAGACAACACTTCTAGTGGCATCCTGAGAAAACTGAGGTTGGGTATGGGCGGAAGTAACCCAGTTTAGTAGGTGGAACTGGCAGACAGACTCGCCTTGTTAAGGGGTTAATAATATTTGCACTGTTTGCAGAATGCTCATATACAGTAGTCTGTTTGTCCTGTGTTTCTACTACCTGATTCCTGGCCAAAAAGCAATTGTCTGCTACATATTTCAGACAGATGCTCCGGAGAGGCAAGAAAGACTTGCTGGATGCAGACAAGCAGTAAAACACAAGATCTGTGCATTCCTTTCAGAGTCAGAAAAATATTACAGAGCCCCTGGTTTCTGTGCGTGCTTTTTATTATTAGAGTAGCTAAAGTTGTCAATGCTGATTACGTCCGATTTCACTGAGAATTGTCAGGTAAGTGGATTGTAACGGTCCTAAATAAGACTCTAAGTGTGCAGTGTTTATACTGATACAAGGCTTGGCCTAGGTTCACACTGACAGCAGGAAAGAAATGTGCGAGTTCAGCTGAACTCGCACGATTTCATTCCCGCATGTCCGTCCCGACTTCGGGGCCGATTTCAGAGACATCTGTCTGGGCTTTTGCACAGATGTCTATTGAAGTCGCACCCAGAAGTTGCCAAAAGTAGTACAGAAACTACATTTGGGAGTCGGTGCGGCACAGCAAATGTGGCATCGCATTGATTGGGACGGTGCCATTGCCGGCAATAGCTGCCGATTTGGCATACAATTTGACATGTCAAAATCGCTGCAATGTAAACCAAGGCTTAAAGCCAAAATATATTTCAATTCAAATCAGCTAAACATATTCCATGTGCATCATAACAAAAGTATGCAAAGTCTGCAAGTTTGTTTTCTATAGTTTGCAGCCACAGCCTAGGTAGAAAAGCCTGATCCCTGCCAGCAAACTATACAGAAGCAGTGTTCTCTCTAAAGAGGTGTGATACGCCCACCTGCTAAGCAATGCCGGGTATACACGGTCGGACTTTTCGACAACAAAGGTCTGACGGACTTTCGACGGAGTACACGATCACACCATAGTCCGACGGATTCGTACGTGATGGCGTACGACCGGACTAAAATAAGGAAGTTCATAGCCAGTAGCCAATAGATGCCCTAGCGTCGGTTTTTGTCCGTCGGACTAGCATACAGATGAGCGGATTTTTCGACCGGACTCCAGTCCGTTGGAAAGATTTGAAGCATGTTACAAATCTAAAGTCCGTCAGATTTTTGACCGAAAAGGTCCGCTGCAGGTCCGATGAAGCCCACACATGGTCGAATTGTCCGGTCGAAATGGCCGCCGTGTGTACACGGCATAAGAGTTAGAGCTCTCCACTCAGCAAGGGGCATGGGCCTTGCTATTTAAAGAACAACCGGTCTGACTCAGCAGCTTGTCTGACTTCTGCAGAGAGAGACCAGTGCTTCCACACAGGGAGAGCAACGGTTCTTCTCTATAGTTTGCTGGCAGGGTACATTTTTCTACTCAGGCTGTGGTTGCTTTTTAAAGACAACAGCCTCTAATGCCCCGTACACACGGTCGGACTTTGTTCGGACATTCCGACAACAAAATCCTAGGAATTTTTCCGACGGATGTTGGCTCAAACTTGTCTTGCATACACACGGTCACACAAAGTTGTTGGAAAATCCGATCATTCTGAACGCGGTGATGTAAAACACGTACGTCGGGACTATAAACGGGGCAGTGGCCAATAGCTTTCATCTCTTTATTTATTCTGAGCATGCGTGGCACTTTGTCCGTCTGATTTGTGTACACACGATCGGAATTTCCGACAACGGATTTTGTTGTCGGAAAATTTTATATCTTGCTCTCAAACTTTGTGTGTCGGAAAATCCGATGGAAAATGTGTGATGGAGCCTACACACGGTCGGAATTTCCGACAACAAGGTCCTATCACACATTTTCCGTCGGAAAATCTGACCGTGTGTACAGGGCATAAAACTTTACACACTCTTTGTTTTGATGCACCTGGAATTTATTTAGCACACCTTTTGACCTCCATGGGCCACATTGGAAGAAGAGGAATTGTCTTGGGCCACACATAAAATACACTAACAATAAGGATAGCCAATTAGCAGAAAAAGTCAGACAGATCAGTAGTTAAAGGGGTTGTGAAGGCAGAAGATTTTTTATCTTAATGCGTTCTGTGTGCAGAAGCCCCCCTAACACTTTCCTGAGGTCCCTCTCTGTCCAGCGATGTCCACGAGTGTCTCAGCTGTTGGCTGCCGCTGCTGTCAATCAAAGTCAACTAGCCAATTAGGAGAGAAAGGGGGCAGGGCCAGGTCGGGGCTCTGTGTCTGAATGGACACAGGGAGCTATGACTCGGCTCAGGTGCCCCCATAGTAAGCTGCTTGCTGTGGGGGCACTGAACAGGAGGGAGCACAGAAGAGGGACCTGAGAAGAGGAGGATCCGGGCTGCTCTGTGCAAATCCACTGCAACAGAGCAGGTAAGTATAACATGTTTGTTATTTTTATTGGGAAAAAAAGGAGACTTTATAATCAGTTTAACGATCACTGATATAGATAATGTACCTTTTTGATTAATAAAACTTAATTTTGTATTATAAAAGTAAAAGAGGGCAAAATAAAGCTAGTGTATTATTTGACACTGTTTTTGATAAACTAACACATCAATATCTGGTTGGATGGATGGAGTAGCAATTCTCAATAAATTCTCAGGATGATCCTCACGTATTTTGGTTCTAAATTTGCCCTTCATTTGCTTCATCCTTGAAAATAGTTGCTCACAAATATAGGGGCTGCCCAAAACTAATGACACAAATAAGGTGTGATTGTAAAGAGTGGGAGATTTTTCTTTATGAAATTAAAACTTATAGCGCCTTGAAAAAGTATTCACACCCCTTGAAATTTTCCACATTTTGTCATGTTACAACCAAAAATGTAAATATAATTTATTGGGATTTTATGTGATAGACCAACACAAAGTTGCACATAATTGTGAAATGGAAGGAAAATGATAAATGGTTTCCAACCTTTTTTTTACAAATAAATATCTGAAGAGCCCCCTTTACTCTGATACCCCTAACTAAAATCTAGTAGAACCAATTGCCTTCAGAAGTCACCTAATTAGTAAATAGAGTCCACCTGTGTGTAATTTAATCTATGTATAAATACAGCTGTTCTGTTAAACCCTCAGAGGTTTGTTAGAGAATCTTAGTGAACAAACAGCATCATAAAGGGCAAGGAACACGCCAGACAGGTCAGGGATAAAGTTGTGGAGAAGTTTAAAGCAGGGTTATTTTATAAAAACATATCCAAAGCTTTGAACATCTCACGAGCTCTGTTCAATCCATCATCCGAAAATGGAAAGAGTATGGCACAACTAAAAAACCTACCAAGACATGGCCGTCCATCTAAACTGACAGGCCGGGCAAGGAGAGCATTAATCAGGGAAGCAGCCAAGAGGCCCATGGTAACTCTGGAGGAGCTGCAGAGATCCACAGCTCGGGTGGGAGAATCTGTCCACAGGACAACTATTAGTCATGCCCTCTACAAATCTGGGCTTTATGGAAGAGTGGAAAGAAGAAAGCCATTGTTGAAAGAGAGCCATAAGAAGTCCCGTTTGCAGTTTGCGAGAAGCCCTGTAGGGGACACAGCAAACATGTGGAAGAAGGTGCTCTGGTCAGATGAGACCAAAATTGAACTTTTTGGCCTAAATGCAAAACTCTATTGGGTTTATTTACTAAAGGCAAATAGACTGTGCACTTCGCAAAGTGCAGTTGCTCTAGAGCTTAGTAAATGAGCAGAATCTCTGCTGACTTCCATCATTCAATCATGTGCAAGCACAAATGCTGTTTTTTTCTTGTCCTTGCATGTGATTGGGTATTTTTTGCAAAGTGGATCTTTACCTCATTTACTAAGCTCTGGAGCAACTGCACTTGGAAAAGTGCAAAGTCTATTTGCCTTTAGTAAATCAACCCCTATGTTTGGCGGAAAACTAAGGACCCATATACACTATTAGATTTTCTGCAGATTTTTGTCTTCAGAGTTACCAAAACCATGTAGTGCCTGATTGCATACAAAGTGAAGCTCTTAAGGTTTGACCTCATATTATATGGTTTTGGTAAATCTGAAGACAAAAATCTGCAGAAAATCTAATAGTGTGTATGGGGTCTAACACTGCACATCACCCTGAACACACCATCCCCACCATGAAACATGGTGGTGGCAGCATCATGTTGTGGGGATGCTTTACTTCAGCAGGGACTAGGAAGCTGGTCAGATTTGATGGGAAGATGGATGGAGCCAAATACAGGGCAATCTTAGAAGAAAACCTGTTAGAGTCTGCAAGAGACTTGAGACTGGGGCGGAGGTTCACCTTCCAGCAGGACAATGACCCTAAACATACAGCCAGAGCTACAATGGAATGGTTTAGGTCAAAGCATATTCATGTGTTAGAATGGCCCAGTCAAAGTCCAGACCTAAATCCAATTGAGAATCTGTGGCAAGATTTGAAAATTGCTGTCCACAGACGTTCTCCATCCAATCTGACAGAGCTTGAGCAATTTTGCAAAGAAGAATGGGCAAAAATGTCACTCTCTAGATGTGCAAAGCTGGTAGAGACATCCCCAAAAAGACTTGCAGCTGTAATTGCAGTGAAAGGTGGTTCTACAAAGTATTGACTCCGGGGGGCTGAATACAAATGTACCCCACACTTTTCACAATTATTTGTAAAAAAAACACTTCACAGTTATGTGCCACTTTGTGTTGGTCTATCACATAAAATCCCAATAAAATACATTTACGTTTTTAGTTGTAACATGACAAAATGTGGAAAATTTCAAGGGGTATGAATACTTTTTCAAGGCACTGTATATAAACATAAAGACCAATAAAGAGAAACTGTCAAAATTTGTGTAAGGCCGCATTCATAGCCGTTTTGGGAGGTAGATTGGACACCCCTAATTAAGCGGGTTTAATTGAAATACAATTTCACATCAGAACACAAATGCTCTTTTTCTCCAGTTTTATCCCATCAGGCACCAGCATAGGCCCCTTACACGCGGGGCAGACGCCGGCAGCGGATCCGCCCGCTCAGCAGGGAATCTCTCCGCTGATCCCTGCTGAACAGGCGGATGAAAGGTCCTCGTCTGCTCCACTGTTGTACAGCAGACATGGACACAGCCCGCTGTTCTCTATGGGGACGGTGGGATTGAAACGGACTGCCTGTCATCCGTTCTGCCGGACGAATCCCCATCCGTATGTTTTTAGCGGATTAGATGCCGGCAGGTGTCAGCAGACACATGTCCACTGACAACTGCCGCCCCATAGAGAAAAACAAAGGTTCCGATCGGGTCCGCCTGAAAAACTGACATGTGCACCTGATCAGGACGTCTGTGTGAAAGGGGCCTTACATTTAGGCAGTTTCCAAGTCTCCTTTGATCCAGCAGTTTCCTTGCACGCTGTTCTGGTCAACAATGTTGATCAGGTTGATAAACGCTGTGTGCAGTTGTCATGGAACTGCTGGAGACCCGGGCTGCTGCGTTGTGTGTGAAAGCAGCTGTCTGACTCTCCAGTGTGCTGGAAAATTGTAACCTATGCTACAGTACTTGGTATGTAGAAAAAAAAAACACACAAAAACATTAATTACTGTATATGCACCTTGACTTGATTACAATGATAAACACAGAGGCGTTAATTGAGCTTTAAAATGGGTTGTAGATGTTCTGTGTTCCTTTATACTTAGTTTTGAGCTTCATCAGTTATTTGTATTTTTTTTATGTTCTCTTCTTAATCCATTGTTTCTGGATCCATCATACTTCTGCTTACTGCAGTGCACCCCCTGCTACTCCAGTACCAGGTTTGCACAATCCACACATAAACATCTCTTGCAGGCTATAGTTGGTGATCCTCTTCTTCATTTCACAAAGTACTTGGGGGGCCTCGATATGGAAGTCCAGACAAATACGCTTCCAGCAGAGTGCGTACAGAGGCATTCTGTATTCAAGGAGATTCGAGAGGCAACATAAATAATTTAACCCATTCACTGGTCAATTTACTAAGGACCGCTTCACACTATTGTTATAACACATGGAACGTATGTTACACGCTTTGCACAAAGGCGATGTGCTTGCGCTTCAGCATGCTGCAACACCATTATGGGTTACCTTCCTGAAAAAAGGTTTGGTGCAGTTTTTGTCATTCCCGATTCATTCTAAATAAATATACTTTCTTAACACATTGCTCATTACTGCATGACAAGACGCACTTTAACATGTGTGTTACCATACAGCTGTGAACCCAGCCTAGAATGGATGATTTGTAACTACATTTATTATTTTACCTATATATAGTGTTTTTTATGAAAATGATCAAATCGCAACTATAAAAACTGCAAGAACTCAATTCATATGGGTGTACTACAGTTTATGCCCATGCAAGGGCCATGTGTTTACGCGCATGGGGATCCACAGGTGTTATGTGCATTCCCGTACAGGCAGTCCCATCCATGTCAGTTGGGACACAGTGGCCGCACAGACACCGCTGCTGCTCCCGATCTGACATTTATATGGGTGCATGGGCCCGAATGCACACTGTCCACTTTTGGGGCTGTCCACTCACACCCACATGAATGTCAAATCGGGAGCAACGGCGGCTGTCTCTGTACAGCCACTGCATTCCAAATGACATGACTGGGACTGCCTGCATGAAACATCTGTGCATCCCAGTGGGGGTAATCATGGCCCTTGCACGGAAATATGCTGTAGTACGCGCGTGTAAATGAGGCCTTAAAGCGAAGCTCCACCCAAAAGGGGAAGCTCTGCTTGTTTGCTTCCTCCCCCCTCCACTGCCACATTTGGCACCTTTCGGGGGGAGGGGGAAGCGGATACCTGCTTTCGACAGGTGCCCGCTACCACTTCCAGCGGGCCTTTGTTCCGGAAGTTAGACCCCCTCCTCCTTCACACCCACCACCGGGCCATTCATAAAGTGCAGCGCGCTTCGCACATGCGCAGTAGAGAGCTGGCCGTGAAACTGCAAGGCTTCACTGCTGGTTTCCCTTACAAGGAATGGCGCGTGGAAGCACCCGAGAGCCTATTGAAAAATCGGCCGGGGTGCCGACATCGCAGGATCCCTGGACAGGTAAGTGTCCTAATATTAAAAGCCAGCAGCTACAGTATTTGTAGTTACTGATTTTTTATTTTTTTTTGGTGGGGGGGGGGCTCCCCTTTAAGGTGTAGAATTTGTATTTTTCAAAAAGTCTGGTCAGAAGGGGAATGGATGGAGAGTCACATAAGTGCAAACCGGGACCAGAACAGCATTGCTTTCAAATCGCTATGATAGCTGCAAGGTTTGCAGGGTATGTTGATATAGATAAAGATGTCCAATAGGGTTTTATCATTGGTTCCATATATAAGAGAAGAAACAGCCTGGGGGTAAATGGCTGTTCAATATAGGAACAACAAGATGAAGGCAACTATTGAAGTTCGTCTCTCCTGACAATCCTGGCGAAGCCCAGCATCAAACCAGCAAAGGGAGTGACCACCCATGCATAGAGGTTCAAAGAGTTTGTTCTACCATATGAGCAGTCCATACCAAACTCTTTGAACCTCTATGCATAGGTGGTCACTCCCTTTGCTGGTTTGATGCTGGGCTTCACCAGGATTGTCAGGAGAGACGAACTTCAATAGTTGCCTTCATCTTGTTGTTCCTATATTGAACAGCCATTTACCCCCAGGCTGTTTCTTCTCTTATATATGGAACCAATGATAAACCCTAGTGGACATCTCCATCTTTATCAACATACCCTGCAAACCTTGCAGCTATCATAGCGACTTAAAAGCAACCCTGTTCTGGTCCCGGTTTGCACTTATGTGACTCTCCATCCATCCTCCTTCTGACCAGACTTTTTGAATCCCCTCTTCTATACTGTAACTCTTGGCCATCCTGGTCACCTTTGTCATATCTACTTGGGTCATGTACCATCATTAGATATATTACTATTATCACTATAACTGTATATTGGACTATCCCTGAAAAAGGAGTCTAATGTACTCCATAACGTGTAGGAAATACGAATGCAATTAGTGCTTTGTGTGTATATTATGGATATTCACGTTATGGAGTTTTTTTTCATTCATTATGTGCATCTGATGGTATATGTATGATGGTATAATACTGCATGTTTTTATAGTAGAATTCTATGTACATGACTGTTACTCTTTTCTATACTTTTGTGATACTAAATTAAATTAGAATTTTTTATTATTATCACCTCACAATCTGTGCCTAAAAAGTCCCATTCTCAAGGGGAAATCTGTGTTTACAAACCTGGAACAAGCAATCAGTCTAAGAGCCCATTCACACAGGGGCAACTTTGGATCCGACTTCAAGCCGCCCCAAGTCGCCCCTAGTCGCCTCAAGTCGCGCTACACGAAAAAATCAATGTAAGCGAATGGATCCGTCTTAATGCACACTACTGCGGTCGCTCCGACTTCAGAAAAGGTTCCTGTACTACTTCAATTCGACTTGAAGGCAACTTGTACCCATTGATTTCAATGGAAGTTGCCTCCAAGTCTGATCACTGTTCATACTGAGGCAACTTTACAGGAAGCAGAAAAGAAACAGAAAGTAATTTCCTCCACTAAACAGCCAGCCCCCTCCTTCTTACACACAGCTGATAAGCTCTGATTGGCCACTTGTAAAGTTCCCTGTCCTGGAGGCGACTTCAAGTTGTGTTGTAAGTTGCCCCAAGTCGTGCTGTGATTCATACTCAAGTCGTGTCCAAGTTGCCTCCCAAAGTCGTGCTGGAAGTCGTGTTGCCCCTGTGTGAATGGGCTTTAAAAAGTCTGAACTCCCTGTCCTGCTACAACAAATTCATATATTGAGTAAACAGCTCTGCTATTAAAAAAGCGTTTTTTTTAGACCAGAATTTTTTCCTTAAACTTTAAACTAGTGACTTGACATGAGAAAGCAAGAGAAACCCAGAAGTGTTTTATTTAGTAGAGGTTGTTGGAGAAGTACAAAACAATAAAGTTTGGTCATCTGAAAAGCAGTCCCCTTTTAAATGATAAGAAAATGCATCATTACCCTCATTTAAGCTTTTTGCACTTCAATGTACACAAAAAACACTCCTGTCCTTCTTTATTTACAACGGGTCAAGGGTAACAAGATAGAGCTGAGGACAAAGATTCCTCTTGTAAAGCCTAGGAGGCCCCATGCTTCCATATCTTGATTTGTTTACCTTGAGATGACAATTTGGTGTTGCCTTGGGAATGACAAGAGTTCATGAAGAGCAACCAGTGGAAAAGTTCAGTACCAAATTCACTATACAAAAAAACGCAAAGAAAAAAGGCTTTGAATTATTGTGTAGTAAATCAGAATATTACAACATTTTATACAAGTTTAAACAACAGTATTTGTATAGGCATGCCTGAAATTAACCCTCAAACTTCCCTCTCCTCCTCTTGATCATACCTCCTCTTGATCATTCCCATACCTCCAAACTATAAGGGACACCTATTAGCAAAGGTATGTAGGCATAGGACACACACCCCTGCCACATCCCCTTAAAGGATAATTATACAAAAAAAAAATGATAAGTTAAACCCACAAGTGCTTTTTTATCACTACTATTCCTTTATATTGGCTTTTGCAAATGCAGCAATTTAGAAATTGGATGAAAGGTTTAGCGCTGGAAAACACTTTTTGAAAGATAAAAAGTGCATTTTATGTACAACTATATAGATCAGACCAAAATGAGGGACATTGTTCCAAATCAGGGACAGTCCCTTAAAATCAGGGACAGTTGGGAGCTATGCATACCCCAGGAACAATCTTCTGTGTTTACATTACAGCAGGGCAGCCGTTCGTCATGGAACCCAGGAGCTAACAGCCATTACTGTAGTAGCAGTGCCTCTTCCAGCTTCCACATGGACCCCACAGCATGGCACGGGCATACATACGTTGGTCCAAGCTGGACCAATGTAACTGCAACTATTGCCATACCTAAACTTCAGATTTAAAGTACACCAGTTACTTTGGTTGAATGGCCACAACAAGAGTGTAAATCTTGATTTCAAGCTTAAAAAGGAAACGGCAGAATTTAAAGGGATTCTAAAGGTTGTGATTTTATTTTTAAATAACAAACATGTTATACTTACCCGCTTTGTGTAAGGGATTTACATAGAGCAGCCCTGATCCTCTTCTTTTTGGGTCCCCCGCCACCCCCCTTCTGAGTGTCCCCAATAGCAAGCCTCTTGCTATGGGGGCACTCGAACAAGCTCGCTTGTGAGTGTGAATGAACACACAGAGCACAGCTTGGTCCTGCCCCTGCTCTCTCCTCATTGGCTGTGATTAACAGCAGCTGAAGCCATTGAGGGGAGAGAGACCCAGGAGAGCTGCTGCTCTCATGCACATCGCTGGATTGAGATCGGGCTCAGGTAACCTTCTGCACCCAGAAGGTTTTTTAACTCCCTAGGGAGGAATAGGATTAGTGTCAAGGTAGGGTTGCTTTCAATCTATGCATTGCCAAATATATATTCCCAATCTTTATTTCGCTTCAGATTAGAGTAGCGACAGCACAGCAAAGTGTTACTTTGACGTTGACGTGGCTTGTCCATTGACATGTGGTGGCTCTCCCATCCATATATACTGTGTGCATGTGTGTGTGTGTGTGTGTATATATATATATATATATACACACACAAAATGAGGCCTTTGTTTTTTTATTTGGGTTTCCTTTGTAAACTACAAACCTGATTGTTGACAATTGTATATATCGGTAGATGGTGGTGTTATGCCATGTCTATAGTGTGAGAGGTATATCACAATATTTTAGCAGGTTAAACAATGTACACATACACTAAATATTTTTTTGCAGCTAAGATGGAGCTTCATCTATACAGTAAAAAAAGAAACAAATACAATAATTAAAGCTTTGTTTAAACTTTCTCCAGGCTTTGTGTAGCTTCAGCCGAGGGAAACAATTGTAGGTTACACACATCTTTCTTAACTTATTGCAGAGGCAGTCTTCCCACTCTTAATGAGGGTAATTTGACTTGCTTGAGGGATTACAGTTCTTAAGAATTAATGCAGCTATCCAATTCAGAGATTTAAAGAGATCTGAGATTTTTCACAGGTCGTATGCTAGTGAATGTGCTCCTATCACATAGCAGCTAATGGACTTGAACAGCAGACTGTCATTTACTCTTCCTTCAGTCTATAGCACGTTTGCCCTTGATGGCGAGTCTACTTTCCCCAGCTGAGCGGCTTATATTGTACTAAGTGGTATATTTGTGTCGTTCCTCACTGATAGTATCCTATTTCCAAGAGCATTAATTACTGCTCCTAGAGTAAGCTTATCTTTCCGACTTTCTTAATTACAAGCTGGAACCGTGTGTTCCAGCATTAGGTATTTGCCTCTAGAATTAAATGGATCTCGGTAAGACAACATTTACCATGAATGGGTCTGTCTCTTGTGTAGTAAACTGCCTTAAAGCAGAACTATAGGCATGCAGCTAAATACATTGTAGCTGCATTTACCTAACAGAGGAGTTGTAATTCTGTGATTTGTTTAACCCTGCCAGAGTGTCCAACCAGGTCTCCAACCAAGCTTTTGTCCACTGCAATTAAAATAATACAGGCTGGTGATGGACCTGCCCCATTTTGTGAATCATACTGTAGGCGTTGCTAAACAGAAATACATACATTAGCAGGTAAATAGGTTCACTTATGTATTTATTTAAAATGTATATTTATTGTAGCTGAGATATCAGACCCCCAACATACAAGGGGGTCTGTTTTTTTATTTAAAGTGGATGTAAACCCGATTCATGACATTTTAGCTGGGCACATATATCTGCAGTGTATTCTTATCTCCCTCCATAGCCCTAAGTCCTGTGGCTTTCTCCTGCTCCGTTCTTCTTTTATCAGCATGATAATTTCTGACAAGTTCTCTGATACGTGATAAAACCAGGCTGAAATTTGTGTCAGGGCAGGTGCTTTATATAGATTAGCAGACAGCTGATCAATTCACAGAACAGCTCTGCAAGTCTCTGCCTATTTGGAGGGGGGTGGGGGGGAGGGTGTGCCTTTCCTCCAATCAGTAGTCTCACAGTGTATGGCAAGACCCCTTTCCCCCTGCAGGAACAGGAAGAGAAAATGCTAACAGGACATGCACTTTCTAAACAGTATATAAAGCCGAAGACTGCAGATATACATGTAAAACTTATGTAGGGGGATTTGTTTCATCTCTGTGTATCATCTGAGGCTGTTCACTTCACTGGATATATGTGAGGGTTTACATCCAGTCATTAATGATTATACATTTTTAAACTTGTAAATTACTTTAGGTACTATAAGCAATCTTTTTTTTTTATAAAAATAGGACAAATGATTTTTAGATCTCAGTAGGTTATCCAATAAGACAGCAGCTACTGCTTGCTTTGCAGCTCCCTTCATCTAACTGAAACATCCTACTGAGCCGTCTGATAAAGAATGAGAAACTATTCTAAAGACTTAACTTGTGTAAACAAGGGGCTTCTTTAACATTATATCTGGAGATAAATGATTCCGCTGCCAGATCTAAAGAGAAGGAAAATTATTATGATGTAAAGTTTTACATTTATCTGATAAAAGATAAAAAAAAAGAAATATACATTTTTACAATTTTTATTTCTTTAGTCCTTATCATAATAAATAAAACAAATATGTAGAACACTGCCATACATTCCCTTTTTATTTTATAAGTATTTGCATAATTAAAAAAAAAATGTCATCTCTTTAAGAAGGTTGCAATAAAAATATCTGTAGATTTAAACAGAAATCCACGAATCTCTTAACTTCCTGTGTGGTCTGACAACGCAATAGGGGTGATTTACTAAAGGCAAATAGATTGTGCACTTTTGCAGGTGCAGCTGCTCCAGAGCTTAGTAAATGAGCTCCATCACCCAATCATGTGCAAACAAAAATGCTGTTTTTTTTTTATTCTTTTTAAAGTTTCCTTGCATGTGATTGGATATTCTTTGTAAAGTGAAAGCTGTACCTCATTTACTAAGCTCTGGAGCAACTGCACTTGCAAAACTGTAAAAGTACACAGTCTATTTGCTTTTAGTCGTTAAAGCCCAATGTCTTTGTTGCACTACTATTCCAAGCAGCATTGTCAGCCTTGCTTGCTAAACTACAATACCCCGCTTATTCCCCCCTCTGTCCCACTCCGCATGCATACATCGATTTCTTCCCCAGCAAAGCAGTGCGGCCGGAAAGGGGGGGGGGGGGGCAGCAGACGCTATTGTCACACAACTGAGTGGGCGCAGTGTTCTGCACCCCAGGCCCACTCTTTTTTGAAGCCTATTAGAGCCTCTGGCGCTAATCACGTGCTTAAAAAAAAAACACCTCCCCATAGGAATCCATGCGTCCGACGCCCTACATGTAGATTAGGGGGCCGGACACATGGATAGGGGGGTGGCACCCCTGCGCCCTAATGGATGAGCTGCCACTGGCGGCTGCCTTGACTTCCAAGTGCCTGTAAGCAAAAGGGTTCTTGGGAGGTTCAGTTCTAGGGACATCCCTATGTCATATGGGCTCCCAGTAGCTGCCCATGCAAGAAATTTACAAGCCCATTAATGATGTCACAGAGTCAGTTAAAGCCGTTTCTTGCTACAGAAACAAATGAAATGAAAAATAGTGGCGGAACATGCTCTAGAGGGGAGAGGGTGGTGTGGGGGTTAATTTGGGTAATGCCTGGAAATACCCTTTAATTATCAGAAGGTTCAGTAGGGGATGGGATAATTCTGCAGGCAAGTTGAAGAGAACACACTGATGTGCCACTTTGGATCCTGACAGGTTAACAGCGCTGCCAGCGAGTCATCATAACCGCTGCAGCGTTAAGAAACACATCAATGTATAGAGCGGAGACATCTGATCATTTCTTCCAGCATTACCATAACGTGCATATTCTAAGGATGGTTTGCTTCAATTTTTGCAGATGCTTCATTCCTGCGAGGGGCATTTTTTTTTTTGGAAACCCATAACTATGTCATTTAAAGTGATTCGTACAATTTTTACAAAAATTGCTTACTTGACATTGATCAACGGAACGGATGCCCTGCAATTGGAGAAGGTTCCTTTGAAACCTAAAGGAAGTGTCTCATTGATGCATTAAAACTCAAGGAAATGTGATTTTATTTCTGGTGTATTTTTACAATTGAGTAAGCGGTTCTTACAACTGCTTTTCAGCTTTTGAAATTGTGAATGTTGCTTAAAGCTGGACTATAAAAGACATGAATGAATGCAGCTTTGTATTATTACATTATTAGGATTTTTTAAAAAAGCAGTAAAATTACTTGAATATGACTTGGCATGAGCTTCTTGCAGTCCCTGTACAGCAAAGCTTAGACTGGGAGAGAGAGAGGCAGCAAATCAGTTGACTGAAAGGTTCATGTGCTAACAAAGAACATACTGATAGGAGGAGAGGACAGACAAATCAGCTTATTGATCTGCAGCTTCTCCTTTCACTGCTCAGTAACAGGCTGGAGGACAAAACCTGTTAGGCTGGTTTCACACGGGCATTCCGTTTTTCTACATCCGTTTTCATATCTGCTGACATCCACTTTTTACAAAATAAAAAATGACTGAACTGAACTTATAACCCTATATAATGCTGGTTGTTAAGGAAGGGGCTGGGCCACCGTGTCCTTAACAACCGATGAGTCATTAGCTGTCAGCAGGGTTCCCCGCTGACAGCTAAATGAAAAAAAAAAATTGCAAAAAAAACGCCGTGGGGTTCCCCCCCAGGTCCATAGCAGGCTCTTCAGGTCTAGTATGGATTTGGAGGGGACCCCCCCCCCACCAAATTTTTTTTTTAAAATGGCGTGGGGTCCCCCCAAAAGCCATACCAGACCCTTATCCGAGCATGCAGCCCGGCAGGTTAGGAAAGGTCAGGGGATGAGCGAGCACCCCCCCCCTCCTGAACCATACCAGGCCGCATGCCCCCAACATGGGAGACCAACCTGGGGGATCTGGGGGACCCCTATGTGAACCCCTATGTGAATGGGTATTGGGTACATTCTACCCCTACCCATTCACCAAAAAAGGCAGTGAAACATAAAAAGAAAAAAGAGCCGGTTTTTGACAATTCCTTTATTAATAGCTCTGTCTTCTCCCGGAGCCGTCCTCTCCGCCGCTGTCTCTTCCCACCTTCTCCTGCTGTCTCTCCCGGTGCCTTCTCTCCCGTCGCCGCCATCTTCTCCTCCCGCCGCCGTCTTCCCCGATGCCTTTTCTCCAATTGCCGTATTCTTCCTCGCCGCTGGTTAATCGCAAAAAAAAAATGAAAAACTCGCTGGTTCATGCAAACATGGATGGTTTGAGGCTTCTGATGTAAATTGCGGGTGTATTTGCGTGCCCAGGAAAGACGGTCACAGCATACAGGCGCCATTATTAGTGAACAGATGTATGATAGCATACATGGGTATTTATGAACAAGTGTGTGTCACCTGACGCAAGCAATTAAGTAATTAAATAGAAATAATTAAATAGAAATAAGTTGCTGCAATCAAAAATCTACACCACTAGGTTAAAAAATAAAAAATATATATGTGTTGAATGTGCTACTTTGCTTAAAATACACCACTCTGTTAGATTCCATGCTTATACAATCATTATGCCCCCCGGAGTCCTATATTACATGCAATATTGCCCCAATTACCCACCCTGCTGGTTGTGTTTTACATCATTTACAACATAGATAAATACAAAAATTCGTATGTGATATTTATGACCAAACTATAATGTCCAAATTCATGTGCAATGGTTGCCAAGATTTCTGTAACATATATTATCTGTGACTCTTCTTGCCCCCTTCACCACTTTCGTGACAGGACCACCACCACCTGGATTAACCACTCACCAGATGCCAGTTTAAACTGCGCCTTTGGTTCATTTAGTAGGGATAACCACTCCACAAACTCCGTATCTTTGCTGACCCCAATGCGCTATATATAGACCATGTCCTCCTCATGAGAAACAGACAACGATCATTGCTCAGTATATAAAAACTGTTTTATTAGTGCTAAATATAAAAGAAGGTATTACACTCACATTTCCAGGTGCCCATAAGCCGGCACCAAGCTGTTCCAGCAGTTAGTAATGGGTGTAAGAATGGCGCCGTATATTTCCCGTGCCGGCGTGCGGTGCAAGCCTCGTTTACACCCAGCTTGCGCTTCAGCCCTCGCTTTCGCCTGGCCCGGAGGTGACGTATTGTCGTGACGAAAATCTCCCAGCAGCCTCTAAGCGTTTCGCATTGTAGTATGCTTCATCAGGACTTCCTGATGACGCATACTACAATGCGAAACGCAAATAACAGGGAGGTGAAGCATCCATCAATCTACATGTAATATCCTTCCCCCATTGTGTTTAGCTGGTTAGTGGGCATGGAGGAGGAGGGATGGAGGGAGTGGGCTGTCATTTATCACTGTGTATACGCCCACATGTGTGACTCTATAGTCACATGGGTTGCTCAGATGTGATAGGAAGGAAATGCTGAGCATACAAACTCACTAAAAACTGAGCATGTGCAGAGCTGCTGAAACTGCTCTGCAATATCCCAAGCTGAATTGGGAACTTGGACAGAAGGGGGAAATAGAGAACAGCAAGATCAAGCAGTTTTTTTGCAGAATGCAGAAAACGAATCTCATAGTGACTGAGTGAGTATGAACAGCATGTAATACACCATTTATTGATCTTTTTTTTTATGACGTGGGTTTAATGACGCTTTAGGTAACCTTACACATGGATGTAATTCCAAGAACGCACAGGAGCTCTGTTCCAGGATCTATGCCTGTGAACATGCACAAGTTAATGCAAGCACCTGTGTGCATCCGCTCATCAATATGGATGGCTGTAGGTGCAGCTATCTCTCCCAGGCATGGAAATACGCCTGCAGTTTACTTCAGAAGCCTTAAACCACCCCCTGTGCATAAGGCCTTATACTGGTTGGCTTTAAAGTTGAGCTGTATAGACTTGGACTAGGATACAAGGAGGCCCCATGAGGACAGCGGGATCATCTTGAAGACACCACAATGTGTCTGCACTTCAGTTAGTTCTGTTGGCTTAGAAACATTTGAGGCCAGGTCAGGTTCTCTGTAATTTACACCACATTCATAGCATGATATTTCAGGTACAATGCATTTTTTCCATGTTACTCATCCTACAAGCCCCTCGTTCTGGATAAAGGAGACATGAGTTGTGGCAAGGGTTAATGATGAAGCCAGCTTCCGCAAAAAGCCAAATAAATAAATAATGGATAAATTTCACTTGTGTTGGGACCAAAGAGAGGCAGCTAGGAGCAACATCTTAAGACTACCAGACGCCAAGGCACTGTAATTGTGATAGAATATCCCTTCCTGATAGTCACTGACCTTGCCAAAAGTGTGCTGTCATTAGAAAGATGCCTTTCATTGTTTGTTTAAAGCTGTTATAAAGAAGTGTCTCAGAGTCGCAGCAAAAATTAAAAGATGAACATTTTTTTTTTTTTTTGGACTGATCAAATTTGGAATTTGTTGTTTAAAAATTAGTTTGGGGCACTATTAACAACCTGTAATACGTAGGAGTGATTGTGCTTGATACAGACCTTAAAACTGTAAAGCAGTGAATTTTCCTACAAATGTTTAAATCTTTTACTTGGAAAGGTTGATTTAAACCTACTTTTCATTAACTGTTCCTAAATAATTTGGCTGATGGAAAAATCCTATTGTATGTATCTGTGTATGGTTTTCTTTATTATCCATTAAGGGACCCAGGATCTAATAACAGTATAGTACTGGTTATATAGCATCACCTTTGGGTGAAAATGGACACTAGGCAAGCTAAACCATAGACCAACCCAATCATAACCTGTATAATCGCTTCCACCCCCTACATATTTCCTTAGTTACGTCTAGTGTTCTTATAGAACATTATAGATAGTATTCTATAACAGGGGATAGATGTCTGCAGTGTCCTTAGGTGAATGGATGTCTATTGTGTGTTTTAGGTGGATTGATGTCTGTAGTATCCTTAGGTGGATGGATGTCAGCAGTGTGCTGGGGTGAATTGATGTCTGTAGTGTCCTTAGATAAATGGATATCTATACTGTAATTAGGTGGATGGATGTCTGTTGTTCTCAGGTGGATGGATATCTATATTGTAATTAGGTGGATGCATGTCTGTAGTGTCCTTAGGTGAATGAATGTCTGTAGTGTCCTTAGGTGGATGGATGTCTGCAGTGTCTTTAGGTGAATGGATGTCTATAGTGTCTTTAGATCGATGGACGTCTATAGCATCCTTAAGTGAATGGATGTCTGTAGTGCCCTTAGGTGGATGCATGTCTATAGTGTCCTTGATTGGATGTCTATAGTGTCTTTAGGTGAATGGATGTCTGTAGTGTCCCTTGGTGGATGGATGTCTGTAGTGTCCTTTGGTGGATGGTCGTCTATAGTGTTCTTAGGTGGATGGATGTCTGTAGTGTTCTTAGGTGGATGGATGTCTGTAGTGTCCTTAGGTGGATGGATGTCTGTAGTGTCCTTAGGTGGATGGATGTCTGTAATGTCCTTAGGTGGATGGATGTCTATAGTGTCCTTAGGTGGATGGATGTCTATAGTGTCCTTAGGTGGATGGATGTCTGTAGTGTTCTTAGGTGGATGGATGTCTAGTGTTCTTAAGTGGATGGATGTCTGTAGTGTCCTTAGGTGGATGGATGTCTATAGTGTCCTTAGGTGGATGGATGTCTAGTGTTCTTAAGTGGATGGATATCTGTAGTGTCCTTGGGTAGATGGATGTCTATAGTGTCCTTAGATGGATGGATATCTGTAGTGTCCTTGGGTAGATGGACATCTGCCATACATGCCTCAATCACTGAGAACGATGGATGATAAAAGACTTTCTCATCCTAATTTGAATTTTGTGATGCTGGAAACTGATGTGACTTCTCTCTCTAGCTTAGTGTAGACATGGAAGCAAAGTACACTTATAAAGTAAAGGAGTATTCCATTTTCTGCAGAGAAAACACAATAATTGTTAGTTGACCCCGGAGACTTTCGGCAGTAATGAACTTTTGCAAAGACCGAATATTGCAATAGTACTGAAACTAGATGTATCAGTGAGATAAGCTATGTACCTTGTTTTTAAGGCTGAAGTTTATTCTGTTTATATTTTGCATTAATTTGTCATCAACACACTAATGACATTTTTAAAAATAACACCTTACTATTTTGATTACATACAATAATTAAGTCCCAGTGATTTCATCCCCAGGTCTCCATGCTTCTCTATGTATTGCAGATGGATCATATTAAAATGCTTTGATGGGTGGATGTCAGTGAGAGCGAATATTCTTAATAAGTATCATTATGTCTCACACTATACTTTTGCTTTAAGCAGTTAAATATTTTTTTTTTAGCTGAGGTTATCTGTCTACACCCAGAATGACCTTTTAGAATTCACCATTTAACCTTGACATGCTCAGCGATAACATCTTGTATCAGACAGTGTCCAAAATCATCATCATCTTCCTGTATTCATGGTTTACACCTCTATGGAGTCTTGTGTCATGTATCTGTCTTCCTATCTTTTTACCTACTACAGCACTTTTTTCAGCTGAAAATAAAAATCAGATCAGTGTCCGTTTTAATTGAGTTAATTAAAATAACGCTGAATCAGAGACTGATATTTCTGCAGCGATAATGGATATTAAGATTGTGACCAAAAAGTGGACGTTTAGAAGAAGATGAAAGTAAATTACTGTTAAAACTGAACTCCAGACATACAACTAGATACATAGATAGAATGCATACAAGGGAACTGTTGTACCTGCCAAAGGGTTTGTGATTTTATCCATCCAGTTTTTCACAGTCTCCACTCTAATTCATCCCAAAGGTGTTCTAGCGGGTTGAGGTCAGGACTCTGTGCAGGCCTCCACCCTAAACTCGCTCTTTATGGACCTTGCTTTGTGCACTGCTGCACAGTAATCTTGCAACAGGAAGGGGCCATCCCAATACTTTTGGTAATATAGTGTAGGTATGCATAGGTAAGCCTGTGTGAATGAGGCCTTACAGATATCCTCTCTACTCCCACACTTTGGCTGGACAGTGAAAGAAGAAGCAGCACGCTGATGAGCTCATCCCTTTGTCACTTTGCTTTCTCCTCCTATCAGCATGATCCTTGCTTTTCAGCAAAATTGAATGGCTCCTTGTGGTGCTTCTCCCTTTTCCTCTGTGAACTTTGCTGTACAAGAACTAAAAGATGCAGATTTTAAGTCAGATTCAAATATACTGTTTGCATTCAAAATACCCTTAAAGCTGCATTCATTAATATAGAGCTGTTTTTAATATTTAGGTAAGATGTATATATTATAAAGGGATATATGAACAGAGCATACTGCTCTAGACACGTGAAATAAGACACTCCTTTATATACAGATTTTACCCCTTGTTGTATGCTCTAGCGTTACCGAATAATTCTAGACATGGCTTTATGATATATAGTTATTTTGGTCCAGCTTGAACTATGTATATACCGCACCTGGCCGATCCCCCTGGAAGCTGGAAATCATTGACATGGACACCACTACATCAGTGATCCCCACTTGCTTCTGGGACCCATGCTAAGCTGCCAGTGTAATGTATTGTAAATACAGGAGGTCAGTGGCTCAGTACGTGTGCCAATCAGAGAATGCTTTGCATTTTCTGAATGAATGCAAACCAATTCTTTGATTGAACAAAGTGGAGAGCATGATGTCAACCACCCCCTCATCCAATCAGAGAATGTGTTGCTTTCATGAAATGCATAGCTTTCTCTGGAAGGTGCCCATTCCAAGCAGCTGACCTCCAGTGTTCAGTAAGCAGGATTGCAGCCGCTCAGAAGCAAGCGGAGATCGCTGGAGTAGAATTTCCAACTTCCAGGGGCATCGGCCAGGTAATAGTTACATTGGTCCAAGCTGGACCAAAATAACTAGATATAATATACTAATGCCTGGAATTATTCTTTAATGCTAGAACATTCAAAGACATTTTGGACTATTGTGCACTAATTATGTACTTCTAACCTTGTGGCAACAGTTTGGCGAAGTCCTTTTTCTGTTCCAGCATGACTGTACCCATCTGTATACAGCCAGCTACTAAAAGACATGCTTTGATGAGTTTGGTGTGGAAGAACTCAAGTGGCCTACACAGTGCCCTGATTCCAATCCTACTCTCACCTGGGATGAATTGGAAATGAGATATGTATAATATAACTGTAATACCATACCTGGTATTCTTCTTTACCAGTTCCCCTAACTGGAAGCACTGAAACTCAGTAATTTGATGGGGGGTTCAGATACTTTGGGCTGTATAGCAGGTGTGATGGTCAGGGGTCCATAAACTGTTGTCTATATAGTGTACATCTATTAACCTCGGGACTTCCGTTGACCTCCAGATGCGTAGGCTGCACCTCTAATGCCGCGTACACATGACCGGACTTTCCGGCAGAAAAGGTCAGACGGAATCATTCCGATCGTGTGTGGGCTTCATCTGACTTTTTCTTTCTAAAATTCTGACTGACCTAGAAATAGAACATGTTTCAAATCTTTCCGACGGAGTCAGTTCCTAACGGGAAAACCGCCCGTCTGTATGCTATTCCGATGGACCAAAAACGACGCAAGGGCAGCTATTGGCTACTGGCTATTTAACTTCCTTTTTCTAGTCCCGTCGTAGGTCATCGCGTTCTAAACGATCTGACTTTGGTGTGATCGCGTGTAGGCAAGTCCGTTTCAGCGGAACTCTGTCGGAAAGACCGTCGGAGTCTATTCTGACGGAGAGTCCGGTCGTGTGTACGCGGCACAAGTTGAAAAATTAGTTGTTCCTGAGCAGCACCAATGTAGGTGGTGAATTTACTTTTAAAGTTAATCTTGCTGGTGAGTGATATGTGTTCTCATAGAATTTGTTGGTATATTGCACTGTTTACTTCATTAATGGAGAGAAGATTTATATTTCTTTTTTGGCCAGTTGACCATGGAATTTGTGGTTGGCAATCTTGGCTGATGACCCTGTGCTCAGATGCGTTCATTGCCATAGCCCACTGGCTATCTCTCTCTTTCTTTTACTCTGTTCATCTCTCTGAATATCTGTCTATTTATCTATACTCTTGCCAAAATAAATATGGTTGCTGTCAAGAGTCCTATGGTAAACCCCCAGTGGGGATCCGCAGCTTCCGTAAAACAAAATGCTCACAACAGCTAAAAGGTGAAAAAAACACATAAAAAGCAATTGAAAAGCACAAGAGGACTGCGCTCCTCATGCCGTCTTTTATCTTGAGAAGAAGAAATTGTTTCTAAACTGTTTGAAATCTTATTACTGTATTTATTCCGAACCTGCACACATAATGTTCAGCCATGGGGAAAACGGGCAAAACAGTTGTTGATGGACTTAGCGGAGAAGCTGGATTAAATAAGCATTAGTCTAGCGGAGCTGATTACAGGAATATGAAAATGCAGTATCTTAATGGTACATATTTTTATGTGGCAGCCCAGTTGCTTTTCATTTTGCAGCTAATACTTCTAGTCTTATGACTCATTTACTTCTTTAATTACCTTTTGCACGGGGAAGCACGACGGTATATTAATGCGAATGATTTTTACTGCCCGTTTATCATACAATGGCCCCAGAAGTTGAAAGGCGTAATTGACTCGGAAGAATGGCTCATGGAGGAAACAATATTCCGTTGACGGTTTTTCATGTAGCCTGTGTTGACGTTTATGAGTTTACACTATGCTGCAGGAGCAATAAACACAATTTTCTTTCAATAACAGGAAAGAGAGGATTCGGGAATCTGTTGTGCGACAAGACTTCATTTCTTTACTCAATTTATGTAATGCGTTGGGAGTTGCTCAGGAGTTAGCGGCGGTTTCAGGGGTTTTTTTTTTCCTGTTTTATTCGTGTAAGCTACAGTTGGTGTTTATGCACACTGTGTTTGGATGTTGTCAGCTGTGAAAAAAGATTAAAGCATAACAAAAAATAAAATACAAATCGATTTTCTAGGATGGAAATATTTGGTTAAAGAAAATTTGCTGAGAGATATACGGAGGCTGCCGTTGCTGAACTCTTCTTAAGAATACCAGTTGCCTGGCTGTCTCTGGTTTCAATACCTCCTCAGATTAGGCCAGTGTTTCTCAACTCCAGTCCTCAAGGCGCCCCAACAGGTCACGTTTTCAGGATTTCCCTCAGCTGAAACATCACTAAGGCAGTGAAACTGATCAAATCACCTGTGCAAAATAATGGAAATCCTGAAAACATGACCTGTTGGGGCGCCTTGAGGACTGGAGTTGAGAAACACTGGATTAGGCCATGTGATGGATGATGTGATTGGCTAGAGCTCCAGCTCTTCTGGGTAGTGACGAAGCTTAGCCATTCCCTTCCATCTCATACACATTTTTCTGGAAACTGAGGTAGCCCATCATAGTGATGGATCAATGATAGCATTTGGGGGGGGGGGGGGGGGCTGGCAAGCACGAACACTACCCATAAGTGGCACAGCTTTGCTCTTTCAGAATGGACGAGCAATGCAAACTTGTATAGTTGCCTGAATTTTACGCCATAAATAATAATAAAAAAAAAAAAGAACCCCCAAAACATAAACACTGTACCCAAGTTTCCTTATGTGACCAAAAGCAAAGTAAAGATGACATAGTCCCTAGCTCTAGTCCCTAGGAGCATTATGAATGTTTGCAAACACTAGAGAGTGTGTTCCATTCAGCCTCGATTCACACAGGGGCAACACGACTTCAGCGCGACTTTGCAAGGCGACTTCAACGCGGCTTCAACGCGACTTCAGCGCGACTTTAAGCAGCTTACAACACAACTTCAAGTCGCCTCCAGGACAGGCGACTTTGGCTGTGGCCAATCACAGATTAATCAGCTCTCTGGGAGGGAGGGGTTTGCCTGGGTAAACTAATTTCTTTTCCTGTAAAGTCGCTTCAATATAGACGGAGATCCGACTTGGAGGCGACTTCCATTGAATTCTATGTGTACAGGTCGCCTAGAAGTCGAATTGAAGTAGTACAGGAACCTTTTCTGAAGTCGGAGCGACTTCAGTAGTGTAAATTAAGACGCTCTCATTGACTATAATGCAAATCTCAAAGTAAAGCGACTTGGGGCGACTTGAGGGCTTACAAGTCGGATCCCAAGTCGTTGTAGTGTGAACTGACCCTCAGTCAAACAAGTAGGCAGGTGCAGTCTGTATTCTCCACTGCAGGTGAAGCTCGATGCAGCAGCAAGGGAAATCAGTTCTTCTATGATATCCCCGATCACATGGGGGGGCCACTATTTGCCTATCTGCCTACATCTACCTGTTGTAGGAAGCATTCCCTTTTGGGTTTGGACCAACCAGACCACGTTTGGCTCCTCGTGGCAGACAGTCTGTCCTTTCTGCAAACCGCTGTTCTACCACTGTCACTATTGTAAGTGGCCTGGTGGGGTGTGCTTCCCCACTGGGTCTGTGTGTTTTGCTGAACTTTTCAACAATATATTACTATTGCCAAACTTTGTGTGATCTTTGCCTATCACACAACGCTGCATCTAGCCCACAAACAGACCATAGGTTCAGTTCATGAAGGAAGCACAGAAGGATAAGAATACTTTTTTATTTTTTTTTAAGTGACAGGTATTGCAGAGATTGTGGTGTAGTCAAGCCTTTAAAGCCTAACTCCATCTTTCCTGTCACTTTAAAGGATAAGTTCACCTTTTAAAAAATAAATAAAATAAATGCACATCTTTTTGCAGGTAAAATCATTAAAAATGTTTATTTTTCTAAGGAGCCTGGAAATCATTGCACCCACGATCAGCAGATCATGAGTGCAATCTCAGGCTTCCACAGACTGTCAGTGTAGCTGTCTGCCCTCGTATGAGCAGACAGTTACTGAATGACCGGAAGAATTAATCAGAGCTCAACAGTGCTCTGTAATTAATTGAGAACTACAAGCCGTTAGTCGCAATGACGGTAGTTGTATTTCCCCCATTCAAAGAACTGTGAATGAATGACGCGGCTGGGTGGGGGCGGAGCCCCGCAAAGCCATTTTTTAAAAGAATTAAGACAGCAAGTGGGTGGAAAGGATCCTCGGCCTGCTGTCACAATAGGGGCTCAGGTGGGTGCGGGGGCTGCTCATTTAGTAACCTGTTACACCCTGGATACAGGTGTAACATGTAACATGTTATGAAAGCTGAACTTATTCTTTAAAAAAATCAGCTGGGTTAAGCTTGCCCAAACAATCTCCCTTACTAATTGCTGCAGCAGCTGTCAGCACTGTATAAACTGTATATAGCATCAGCTACATACAGTATACAGCACTGTATTACGGCAGCAGTATGGAGTCTTCTTCTCATCCTGTTTCTGGTACAAAATCAAGTTGGGCTGAGCGCTCCTCAGCCATTCACAGAACACCTTGAATTTTGTCAATACATGCAAGGCTTCCTCTGATTGGCTGAGGTGGAGAGGCAGGTGGATGACATCACAATATCCATCTCAACCATTCAGAGGAAGCCTTGTCATCACTGATAAAAACACAAAGCTTCCTGTATAAGGCTGAACATTGCTCAGCCTGACCCGATTTTGTTCCGGCAGCAGACAGGAAGTCCCCGTGCTGCTGCTAGAACACAGTGCAGTGTATACAGCGCTGACAGTGGTCACATGTATTATTAAAGAAAATAGTTAGTAGAGATGGGCAAACTGTTTGGGCCGAGCATCGGTTCGGCCTCGAACAGTGCCCATTTGGGTGTTCGCCAAACACCCGAATTTGCGGAGCGCTCGTCGGGATGTTTGTCTGCCAAGCACCTCACAATGCGCGCTGAACGGTGCATTTTAGGGCTCTGATTGGCTGAAGTAATGCACCTGACCACTAGTCAGGTCCAAGGCTTTGCCCAATCAGGGCACAGAGCACAATTAATAGCTAGTTGTTAAGGAGTGGGCCGGGAAGCCGGCCACCGCGTCCTTAACCGCTTCCAGACCAGTGCATGCTGATATACCTCAGCAGAATGGCACTGATGGGCAAAAGGGCGTACAGGTACATCCCCTTTAAGAAGCAGTGCTGCGGGATTGCCGAGTGCCAGCGATCTTGTCACGGAGAGGTAGAACGGGGAGATGCTTTGTAAACAAAGCATTTCCCTGTTCTGCCTAGTGACAGGACAGAGATCACTGCTCTCTGTCATCGGGAGCAGTGATCGCTGTCGTGTGTTGTAGCCCCCCCACAGTTAGAATCACTCCCTAGGACACACTTAACCCCTTCATCGCCCCCTAGTGGTTAACCCCTTCACTGCCAGTGTCATTTACACAGTAATCAATGCATTTTTATAGCACTGATCGCTTTATAAATGACAATGGTCCCAAAATAGGGTAAAAAATGTCCGATGTGTCCGCCATAATGTCGCAGTCCTGATAAAAATCACAGATCTCCGCCATTACTGATTAAAAAAAAATTAATAATAAAAATGCGAATAAAAATGTCTATTTTGTAGACGCTATAACTTTTGCGCAAAGCAATCAATATACGCTTATTGCGATTTTTTTTTTAACCAAAAATATGTAGAAGAATACATATCGGTCTAAACTGAGGAAAAAAATAGTTTTTTTATATATTTTTGGGGTATATTTATTATAGCGAAAAGTAAAAAATAATGTGTGTTTTTCAAAATTGACGCTCTTTTTTTGTTTATAGCGCAAAAAAAAAAAACCGCAGAGGTGATCAAATACCACCAAAAAAAAAGCTCTATTTGTGGGAAAAAAAGGACGTCAATTTTTTTTTGGGTACAACGTCGCACAACCACTCAATTGTCAGTTAAAGCGGCGCAGTGCCGTATCGCAAAAATTGCTCTGGTCAGGAAGGGGGTAAATCCTTCCAGGGCTGAAGTGGTTAATGGATGAGTCATCAGCTGTCAGCGGGCTTACCAAAAAAAGTGTCAAAAATAAATAAAAACACACACGTGCCCCATACTTTCACATGGGGGGGCCCGGGATCTGGGGGCCCCCTTATCCGCAGACCCCCCACAACCACTGCCCAAATTTGAGGGAAAGAGGCCCTTGATTTTTTGAGTTTGGGTCCCATAGACTTTAATAGGATTCTGGGTTTGAGTCCGAACTTTTTCCATGGTAGTTCTGGCATCGTACTGAACCAGGGGGTGTTAGTTTGACCGAAACATACTATTTCAAATAAAACGAAAGCTGGAGTTAGGCTTTAATGTGGCGTTACAGTTAGGCTTATCTGATAGTGGCTGCTACCTCTGTTATTACACCGAGCTCTGTTTCTGCATCTTTTCCAGTGTTGGTAAATCAGTCTTGATTTGTATTACAGAGACAAGACACCAAATTCAGGGCTCACACTCTTTATTTATCCCTGCAGCGAGTCAACTTCTATCACAGCCCATGATTCAGAATTTCTGTATAAATTGTAGGTCGAGCCGACCTTTTCATTAACATGACTGGGCTTCTGCGTTGCTTGATCCTCTTTCCGCTATACTCTGGGGGCACATGACACTGATTGATTTAACAGACTTCAAATGGCTTTATAACTGTCCCTTCCTCACCCTATCTGGCCACTAATAAGCCGGGCCACTTCTGTCGGCAGTGTGATGCTACGTCTCCTGCTGCAGAATCTATATGTCTGACGGTTAATTGTTTAATTACATGTTAATTTGAGAGTCCATTGCGCTCAGGCCTATTGCAGTCATGCAGTTGACACTAGTTAATAAAAATTGTGGTTTAAGAACCACAAACCACTTAACAAAGGTGCACCTTTTTTTTTACGCTACAATTTTAGATTGTAAGCTCTAACGAACAGGGCCCTCTGATTCCTCCTGTATTAAATTGTTTTGCAACTGTACTGTCTGCCCTAATATTGTAAAGCGCTGCACAAACTGTTGGCGCTAAATAAATCCTGTATAATAATAATGATACAATTATGACAGGAGAGGGACATGTTCAGGGTGATGTCAGAAGGGCACTGCATGTGCAATGGTGGACTTACATGCTTTGATTCTCTTATGCGCTTGATGTACGTGTAGAGATACCCCCATAGGGGCCGCTGGATTTCGGGTCACCCTTTGTCTGCACAGCCAGCCAACAAGCATTTTAAGCAGCACACAGTAGTCAGAAAACCAGTCCAAAGGCTTTTGTTTTGTTGTTTATTAGGGGAAACAACTTGGATAGGGTTAGGGTGGTATGGGATTCCCAGAGTTAAACTTTTTTTTTTTTTTTTTTTGTGATTGACAAACTTTATTCGATTTTTCCAATATACAACATAACAAAAGGTAGAAAATAAAACAAAAAATATAAAAATATATCAAACAAGGACATCTGATAGTGTTCACATCAGACTGATGCACTGCAACATACAAGGAAAAATAAAAGTGTTCCAACTGCATGGCATTATGAGTGACTATGATACCATTTAACTTAAATAGTAAGGCTTCAGAAAGGACATCAGTCAAGAACAGTCCCAGTAGGAACCATACTAAGTTTAGCAGCTCTGTTACAAGAGACCTTGACGGTTCACAGAGTCCTTGAAGACAGTCCTAAAGTGGAACTTTTGAGGACAAACTGCGACTGACTGACTTTTTAGCAAGAAAACTCTAGACTGTTCCCATGGGAAACTGCACCGACAGGCTGGCAAACAACTCCAGCACTCATCCCAGCACTTGGACGTCACACATTCAAAATCTCCCTAGAAGGGGTTAAGGTTAGCTGTAGATTGTCCCTTCTGAAGGCTAGCTGGGTATTGCATCCGGCTGCCGCTCCCCTATAGGCTTTGGGGGTGGATAAGTAGAGGTTACCCACTCAGTCCCTTGAAAGTCCTGTAGCATAGGTGGTAACTTCTGCACAGGCCTCCTGCTGAACAGGTCCCACTTGCTTTCAGGGTGTCTCATCCAAGCCTGGCCGAGGCTGAAGGGGGGTGTGGGTTCCTCTCTCTGCTTCTTCTTCCTCTCCCAGCACACTTCCTCTCTGGCACTGTAGGCTGAGCCCCCAAGCACAGGGGTTCCCTCCAGGCCTCTGGATCCTGGACTCCCTTCCCACATGGCCAGGCTCCAGGCTAATAAAGAGCCATCTCCTCACCTTCTGAGCTGTCTTCAACCAGGGTTTGGTAGAGATCCCCTAAATATTCAGGCCTTGATCTCTGTCCCTCCGCCCTCTTGAGTTCTAGAACCTTCAGGAAGGTTCTAGAAGCCAGGGGGAGGTGACAGAGACTCATCCTTCAGAGCCTGCCAGCTAACTAACAACAAATTAACCCTGGCTTCACTGGCTTCAGTGGAGCCTAACAAAATGTACTTACACTATGTACACAAGGGGGTGCTACATGCGATTTGCTCAAAACGAGCAAATCAGAAAACAATTGAATAGCCACAACTTCCCTTCTAATTAATTTAGCTTTAATTTAGATGGATCAGCTAGGTCGGAAAATTATTGATCACTTTGCATTGATTAGCTGTATTCAAATCTATCAAATGCATGAATTTGCTCATATTTTCATTGATCAGGTTATAAGATTGCATGGTGAAAAAAAGAGTGTGATCAAAAACTTACAATTGTATCTACCAACTATCAATCAAAATCTATCTATCATATGAATCAAATGAGTTGTTGACTATAGCAGTGGTTCTAAACCACCAAGTCATGGCCTACTGCAGTGCCGCCTGTCAACTCAATATGTCGCTTAAAATTTAATGCGGCACAAAGCATCACAGACCTGGCATGCAAACAGCTGTATAATAGGTGTTAGGTGGGTGATCAGGGGACGGTAAAACCTTAGCTCAACCTCATGTTTTAAACTCCCCCCGCTGCCTAGGCAGTTTGTCCCTGTGGAATCACTGTAGCTGAGGTAGCGAGATGTCGCTCCTATCGCTATCAATCAAGATTGAGCAGCATTCAGGCCAGCGACAGAATGGTATGTGACTACTGAGGAGGCGATTCCATAGGCAGCCTTTTTATTGATCCTGGTGCTGGCGATTGATCGCTAGCAGCAGAATCGCTTGTGTGACATCAGCCTTATGCATTATAGCTCATTGTAATGCCTGCAACATGCAGTGCTACATAAAAATGCAGCATGTCATACTTTTTTTCAGTGTGCCAAGCGCAGTGATGTTTACAGGCCCTAAAGAAACCTTTGTCTGGATTTCAAGCTCTCATTTTTTTCACCTGCTGAAATAAAACTGACGGGTTTACTTTCCATTATGTCACTGGGTTTTCTTTATGAGGAAGGAAGGGATTGAGGTCCTGCAGTTTTGTCCCACAGTCAGGGCTGTTTGCTGAGTCTGAAATGAAAAGTTCCCCCTTGCCATCTGTTGTCAGGCTGGCTGTGAACAAGGCCGGCATATACAAACAAGGAGGCCGAGCTGCTGTAAACTGAACCTGTCAGACTGCACATAGCTGCACTGACCTCCCCGGCTCGCAGGGCACTCCGCTGTACCAGGCACTGACTGCACACAAAACTTTGTAAGGAAAACTTGGGGGGTGATGTTTACTTTCCTCCCTCTGTGTACCTTCCTCGGGCCTCTGCTAGTTTATACTAAATCTTCCCTCTGACACAATTCTCTACAGCCTGAAAATGATCGAAATGATCGCATGTAACAAACAATAAACCATGAGATGTGGGAAAGTGAATCTTTCAGGAAGCAAGATGTCTGCAACCTGTGTCCATCCAGGGGGAACTACATGTACCAGCTGACGGAACATGCTGGGACCTCTCTGAAATGATGTACTACGAGGGCCTACCTAAACTATCCAATTGGTATTTCAATCAGGCCTGCCCTTTTACTGCATACTTGGGAGATCTAAGGACCATTTCAAGTGGTTGAGGCGTTTTTTTACTGCCCCCTGACCCCCACCTAATTCCTTTAGTTCCTAATTACAGCCGGATGGTGTATTACACACGCCGCAGCAGTGAAGCAAATCGTTACAGCCGTGGCACGTGTACACATTTTACAGCTTGCACAGTGTGACAGGCGGCACCACCAATAGGGTCCATGGGAACAAGCTGCAACTGCAAGCCAAGCAAAAAAAAAGCCAAACAAAAAGTATTCAGGAGGAGGCAGAATCAAGCCTGGTAACAGCTGCTCTCCATCCTTTGAAAAGTAGTCTTCAGCAGCCTGTGTAAAAGAGCCCTAAAAGAGATTGTACAATCAGATTGCAATGTGTGCGGCAAACTTTAGAATGTAGTAGACCCTCCCAAGATTAGAAAGAAAACATTCTTGGATATCATTGGTTTTTATAGATGCAGCATTAGAACTATTTTGTATTTGTATTTGGCGCCATTACCCCATCACTTTCCCTTTTATATTGTTTGAAATTTGTTGGCAGCCTATTCATTTTTAGCTTTGATCAACTAAGTTTTTTTGTGCACGAGTCAGCCACCAATATGGATATTTTTAGTTTTTTAAATAATAAACACCTTAACATAGTGGATGTTGTTCAGGAGCATAATGAAAATATGTAAATTTAGATCAGGCTTTCAGCCAACTTAAGCATGACATGGAAAAACAGATCAGGTCGTGGTGGGATATCCCCACCCTTGAACTTTAAATAAAGGAGAACATCACCCCTAGAAGCCTGGGGTGGGATATAGGCCCTAATGATAATAATGGCATAGAGGACCCCAAACTCATGCTAGAATGGTATGAATTTTTTAACAAATGTGAGAAGAAACTTATGGAAATGATTGTTTATAGGAGAAATATTAAGCTTAATCTACTAGAAACAAAAAAATCCAAAATCTAAAGAGAATCTGTCTCCATTTGTGGAATTACAGGGATACAAAGATAAATCTGCACACTTAGAGAAACAACTTATTAAGTATTGTTAGGTTCAACTTTTAAATAAGTTGCTTATAGTTTATATTGCTTTGTCTAATTATTGCTTCATATAGGAATTAAGACACAGAGTCAGGTATGTCTGTATCAAAGTTCTGAGCATAATGGACTGCTGCTCTTTACTTCTTTCAAAGGCCTTTTATAGGCAATTATACAAACAATAGCATCAGCACAGCCCCCCCACAAAGGGCAAGGGTAAACAACAACAGGAGTCACCTGGGCTACGAACACAAGCTTCAACACCATGGCAATACAGTTACAAGAAAACAAAAGCAGCTTCAATTGAGTTCAACAGCCAAAAAGTTACATTCAAAACAGATTTACATGTAGGCATCATATTAAGTGAGAACTCTAAATTAAATCCCTGACCTTATCAGTATTATAACGATATTAAAAAGAAAAAAGTAAAAAAACATCAAATAGATATTAAGGATTATAAGGAAGGTAAGGTATATAGGTGGCAAGAAGATTTGGTTAAATCCATATCTCGAGAATCTTCATTGGAACAGGAGGATAGACCCCATATTGGTCAGGGTGGCAATACTCGCCCTCTTCCTAAAGATAGGGAATTTGAAACGGATAGGAATGGAACCCAGGAATCTAGGAAAGATCATGTGACTAATCATCCTGGGAGAGGTGCCTCTTCAGTAGGGTAACCAAGAAGGCCGGGTCCGGGTTCTCCTCAGTATAGGGTCCCCACGGAGAATAGGTTTCTACCCTTGAGAGAGAATACCCCTAGAAGGTATGACCAATTAAACTATTATCCACAAGAAGCATCTGGTAGTAATTACCCATATCAGAGTGATAATGCTGACTATTATAGTGATAGGCCCTATTATAGAGATCCACCTCCTCCACTACCACCCTACTATAAACATAATGATACTCCCCAAAGAAGACCTTTTAGAGGGAGACCTTTTAGGGGAGGGAATTGGGAAGAGGTTTCCCAAGACCTCCCCAACAGGGGTATGAGAATTAATATTATCAGCAGTCGGGGGAATGGAGAGATTGGAAGGAACCTTACAAGGCAACCCCCCCCCCACAAACACAGCAAATAGGAGTAGGAAAAGAGGTTGTAGAGGAGGCAGACTAAAAAAAGAGAAAAGAGAGACAGCTAGAGTCGGGTATATTTAATCTGGCAGGGGAGGCCTTCACCGAGAAGTTGAGCACTCTCCAGAAGGGTTTGAAGTTGGCTCCGGACAGATTTTTGAATACATTCGACACTATGATAGATGTTGAGAAATTCTCTAGGAAGCTTAATATAAAAAAAAACATTTTTTTGGAAGCAAAATCTGAGGGAACTCAGGTTAAACAAACTATTTATGAGCACAGTGGATTGAAAAATAAATCCACTTTTAACCCAAAGCCATATAGTCATAAATATATTGATGTATTTAAAAACATGGTACAAGAAGATATTAGGAAGATAGTGATAGGGGGGATCCTACATTGAAATTAAAAAAGAAATTAGAAAATTGGTTGAAAAAGGGTATTAACAAAGAGATTCTACATAAGAAGGAAGCAAAATAGTTAAACCTAAGAGCCCCTAAAATCCTGGTAATGTATCAATTGCCAAAAATTCATAAGAACAAGGCAACCCCACCAGGGAGACCAGTCATGAGTGGCATAAACTCTTTATATTCTAGGATTGGTGAATATCTGGACACTTTTTTTTCAACCATTGGCAGCGAAAGGGAAAGCCTTCTTAAAGGATGGTAAAGAATTAAAAAGTATATTAAAAGATGTTTGTGTTGACGGACTGGCCTTGTTGGTAACAGCTGATGTCGAGTCCCTCTGCACAAACATTAAACAAGTTGACGCATTAGATGCAGTTAGATGGTCTCTGCATAAATACACAAAGTTGAAACATACTCAAATAGCATTTTTGGTTGAAGGACTAAAGATGGCAACAACTACTTCTGGTATGGGGGTGATTTTTTTCAGCCAAGTGAAAGGTGTCGCTATGGGGGCTAAATATGCCCCCAGTGTGGCTAATATCCTTTTAAATAAATGGAAAGATGAGGATATTTTCACGGAAGAATGGCCATATCGGAGGTATATTGATGACCTGGTTTTCATATGGGAGGGGTCTGCTGAAGACCTCGACTTTTTTATGACCCATATGAATAACAACCGATATGGCATCAAACTTACCAGTAAATGGAGCGAATCAGGCAAAAATTCGACCCTGATTCGTTCTGAAACGGAGAACAGGGGCGCACCAGACCCCTGCTGCTCACACCTCCTCCGGAGGCGTGAATCCAGCCTTAGGTTCAGAAAATTCACAAGAAGCCCGATGGGCAGGGATAGGCATGAACCAAGGCTGTGGCGGACATTTTCCAAAGTACAGACCTTACTGAAGGACACCAAGGTACATTTTAAATTAAAACCATCAAAAAAATAGGGTCCCCATAGATCCCCCTTTAGAGCAGGCCAGGGTCCCCATAGATCTCCTTTAGAGCAGGCCAGGCCAGGTCCCATAGATCCCCCTTAGTCTTACCTTTTCACCCCCGGCCATGCTACCAGGTTTTCCTGCACCACCAGGTACTCCAGGCTCTCCCTGCAAAGAATATATATATTTAACCAATATGACCCCCTTTAGAGCAGGGCAGGGTCCCCATATAGATCCCCTTTAGAGCAGGCCAGGGGCCCCATAGTTCTCCCTTTAGAGCAGGGTCCCCATAGAGCCCCTTTAGAGCAGGCCAGGGTCCCCATAGATGCCTCTTTAGAGCTAGGTCCCCATAGATCCCCCTTTAGAGCAGGCCAGCGGGTCCCCATAGATCCCCTTAAGAGCAGGGTCCCTATAGATCCCTCTTTAGAGCAGGCCAGGGTCCCTAACCCATAGATCCCCCCTTCAGCAGGGTCCCCATAGATTCCCCTCAGAGCAGGCCAGGGTCCCCATAGATCCCCCTTAGACTCCAGACTCCAGTGGAGTGGGCTGCCATAAGCCCAGTATTTTCTTCTTCAGCAGGCGGTCCGCTTCAAGATAAAAGTTCTCTCTGTGGCGGATTTGCCGCAAGATCACTTTTATTGGCGGCGGAAGAGGCCCCCCCTCCCGCTGCTGACGGCTCGATCGGATCCTCCTCTTCAAGATCTTCTCTCTTATGTGACATGGAGACGAGTGAGGGGAAGATGGCCCCCACCCGTCTCCATATCAATGCAGGGCAGAAGCGACGTCAAAACGTCACTTCCGCCCATAGCTCTTAAAGGGCCTTTTTTTTTTTTTTTTTTGTATTTTTTTAAATGACAATTTTTTTTTTATTGCATTTTAGTGTAAATATGAGATCTGAGGTCTTTTTAACCCCAGATCTCATATTTAAGAGGTCCTGTCATGCTTTTTTCTATTACAAGGGATGTTTACATTCCTTGTAATAGGAATAAAAGTGACACAATTTTTTTTTTTAAAGAACAGTGTAAAAATAAAAAATAAAAGGTAAAATAAATAATAATAAAAAAAAGTTTAAACGCGCCCTGTCCCGACGAGCTCGCGTGCAGAAGAGAACGCATACGTGAGTAGCGCCCGCATATGAAAATGGTGTTCAAACCACACATGTGAGGTATCGCCGCGATCGGTAGAGCGAGAGCAATAATTCTAGCTGTAGAACTCCTCAGTAACTCAAAACCTGCAACCTGTAGAATTTTTTAAACGTTGCCTATGGAGATTTTTAAGGGTAAAAGTTTGTCGCCATTCCACAAGCGGGCGCAATTTTGAAGCGTGACATGTTGGGTATCAATTTACTCGGCGTAACATTATCTTTCACAATATAAAAAAAATTTTGGGCTAACTTTACTGTTGTCTTATTTTTTAATTCAAAAAAAGTGCACTTGTAAGACCGCTGCGCAAATACGGTGTGACAGAAAGTATTGTAACGACCGCCATTTTATTCTCTAGGGTGTTAGAAAAAAAATGTATAATGTTCTATGTTCTAAGTAATTTTTTTAGCAAAAAAAACTGTTTTTAACTTGTAAACAACAAATCTCAGAAAGAGGCTCGGTCCTTAAGTGGTTATGTAAACCTTCAATTATAAAAATGTGGAAGCCACAGTGCAACATGCAGTGGTTTCTCCTGGCAGCTTGTACATCACTACAGTACAGGGCGTACTTACTGGTGCAGGGAGCAGCAAAGCGGCAGTATTGCAAACGGGCCCTGTTGGAATGAGCAAGTATGAATACTCCCATGTAGAGGTATTATTACAAAATATATTTAACATAAAGACTTTGGAAATCTTGACGCAGCTCGATATTTACGGTAACCTGATCACAGACTCATATAAATCCAATAAAACTTTCAAAAGACTATAGGCCCCCTATAGGAAGGCCTCCATGTGGAAGTTGCTTGTTTGTCATGTTTTTGCAATCTGTCTGAAAGCTAGCTCCACTGTCTATTAAAATCAAACCACTGTGTAAACATCCCTGTGTTGTTCCAGCCCTATACAATAGCTGGGAGATCAGGTTACACCTGCCAGCACAACTCCTTGCAATTAAAGCAATTAGGCCCAAGCTATTTTACTGTCAAGGTCTATCATGACATTCAAGTCCGAAGCAAATTTAATAAAGAACTAAAATGCTTGTTATTTTTTTCTGTTACCGTATCCGCTCTGAGAGATGTATAAAGATCCTGCAATATTCACTGTCATGTGACACGCTTCCCATCTGTCACCAGTTTGGAGGACCTGACCCTCTTTCTACAATATATTTCTGTTGCCCCGCAATGGTCACCCTTTTAAAGGCTCCTACACATGATCCAGCATGATTGACGGTTGGACCTGAGAATGGTCATACACTACCAAAAGTATTGTGACGCTTGCCTTTTTCCCACACCACATTGAAATCATGAGATCTGCTGCGGGTGTCAATGTTAAATTAACCACACACTGAAACAGCTTGCAAAATCTGATTGCCACAATCGGATTGCAAATTTAGGTGCAGCAAAAAAAAAAAAAAAGGGTCCTGCAACATTTTGGTGCTATTTGAGCCATAACCAGGGCTCGGTGTTGATGGGGAAATCTCTCCCACAGAGCCATTGTGTTCTCCTGGTGGTGGGGAGCAGTGATAGCTACTAGCAATTATCACATATAAAATCCAACAGGCTAGTTGTACCCAAGTTGATCGATCTACCAACTTGGGTACATTCAGCCTGCCCATACATGGTTCGAATCTCGACCGGTTCTTGCTTAACCGACTGAAATTTGAGCAGTCTATGGCCAGCTTAAAGAAGAACTATAGGTACAATTTATTTTTTTTCATTTTGGATAGAGCAAGTCAGATTATACCCCCTGTCATATTTTTTTTCGCCATCTATGTCCCATTGCGGAGATTTCCCTTCACTTCCTGTCCCGAAGCCAAAACAGGAAGTGAGAGGAAATCCATGCAAATTAGGGGAATCTCTTGGGGACCCCCAGGTCACCAGAACTAATGTCCCTATTGGAAGATTTCCCACCTATTACTTTTCTGGGGACAACCCAAAATTTGGGATTTTCTTTTACTTTCACTTTTAATGATAATGGTAAACAGGGCAAATAAAAATGGTCAATCTCCTTAATGGGGACACAGACAGCAATAGAAACTGACAGGTGTTCTAATCCCTCTGTACTCTATCAAAATCTAAACAAATACGTTTTGCCTTTAGTTATACTATAAGGTTCAGGAACATAGCACAAAGGCTTTTATGTCCTCCTGGTTGTAATGTTGCATTTTTTACAATACAGTTTCACTCTATTCCTTTTAAATACATCAATGCTTTTAATATTTATCTATTCCTAGTGTAATCCAGCGGAGTGTAGAAAATATCTAATTTTGGGACCCAAAAGGTTGACCACATTTGGGTTTAGCAGCTAAGGTAGTCTGTGCGGCCATAGACTGTTGTTGGTTATTGCACAATACAACAAATTGCAGCTAGCATTGTGACATTTACAGTGCCTTGCAAAAGTATTCACCCCCCCCCCCCCCCTTGGCTTTTTACCTATTTTGTTACATTACAGCCTTTAGTTCAATGCTTTTTTAATCTGAATTATATGTGATGGATCAGAACACAATAGTCTAAGTTGGTGAAGTAAAATATATATACAATATATATACATAAAGCTGTTTTTCAGAAATAAAAAAATGATAATTGGCATGTGCGTATTTATTCACCCCCTTTGTTATGAAGCCCATAAAAAGCTCTGGTGCAACCAATTACCTTCAGAAGTCACATAATTAGTGAAATGATGTCCACCTGTGTGCAATCTAAGTGTCACATGATCTGTCATTACATATACACACCTTTTTGAAAGGCCCCAGAGGCTGCAACATCTAAGCAAGAGGCACCACTAACCAAACACTGCAATGAAGACCAAGGAACTCTCCAAACAAGTAAGGGACAATGTTGTTGAGAAGTACAAGTCAGGGTTAGGTTATAAAAAAATATCCAAATCTTTGATGATCCCTAGGAGCACCATCAAAACTATCATAACCAAATGGAAAGAACATGGCACAACAGCAAAACTGCCAAGAGATGGCCGGACACCAAAACTCACAGACCGGGCAAGGAGGGCATTAATCATAAAGGCAGCACAGAGACCTAAGGTAACCCTGGAGGAGCTACAGATATCCATAGCAGAGACTGGAGTATATGTACATTGGAGAACAATAAGCCATACGCTCCATAGAGTTTGGCTTTATGGCAGAGTGGCCAGAAGAAAGCCATTACTTTCAGCAAAAAACAAAATGGCATGTTTTGAGTTTGCAAAAAGGCATATGGGAGACTCCCAAATTTATAAAAAATATCCCAAGCTTTGAACATCTCACGGAGCACTGTTCAATCCATAATCTGAAAATGGAAAGAGTATGGCACAACTGCAAACCTACCAAGACATGGCCGTCCACCTAAACTGACAGGTCGAGCAAGTAGAGCGTTAATCAGAGAAGCAGCAAAGAGGACCATGGTAACTCTGGAGGAGCTGCAGAGATCCACAGCTCAGGTGGGAGAATCTGTCCACAGGACAACTATTTGTCATGCACTTCACAAGTCTGGCCTTTATGGAAGAGTGGCAAGAAGAAAGCCATTGTTAAAAGAAAGCCATACGAAGTCCCGTTTGCAATTTGCGAGAAGCCATGTGGGGGACACAGCAAACATGTGGAAGAAGGTGCTCTGATCAGATGAGACCAAAATTAAACTTTTTGGACTAAAAGCAAAATGCTATGTGTGGTGGAAAACTAACACTGCACATCACCCTGAAATCATCATCCCCACCGTGAAACATGGTGGTGGCAGCATCATGTTGTGGGCATTCTTTTCTTCAACTGGGACAGGGAAGCTGGTCAGAGTTGATGGGAAGATAGGTGTAGCCAAATACAGGGCAATCTTAGAAGAAAACCCGTTAGAGTCTGCAAAAGACTTGAGACTGGGGTGGAGGTTCACCTTCCAGCAGGACAACGACCTTAAACATATAGCCAGAGCTACAATGGAATGGTTTAGATCAAAGCATATTCATGTGTTAGAATGGCCCAATCAAAGTCCAGACTTAAATCAAATTACAAATCTGTCGCAAGACTTGATATTTGCTGTTAACAGATGCTCTCCATCCAATCTGACAGAGCTTGAGCTATTTTGCAAAGAAGAATGGGCAAAAATGTCACTCTCTAGATGTGCAAAGCTGGTAGAGACATCCCCCAAAAGACTTGCAGCTGTAATTGCAGTGAAAGGTGGTTCTACAAAGTATTGACTCAGGGGGACTGAATACAAATACATGCCACACTTTTCAGATATTTATTTGTAAAAAAATTTGAAAACAATTTATCATTTTCCTTTCACTTCACAATTATGTGCCACTTTGTGTTGGTCTATCACATAAAATAAATTTACGTTTTTTTGGTTGTAACATGACAAAATGTGGAACATTTCAAGGCGTATGAATACTTTTCTAAGGCACTGTACCTACAGACCTCAATGGACAATGACACATCTTAGAGCATGAAACAGCTGGTCATCCATAGTCTAGATCTTTGGCCAAGACTGTTCCCCTGATACGGGAAGGTCTCAACACTGTCTGCTCAGCTCAGACATGCACATTTCAATGTGTGATGTGTCTTATGAATAATCAGATTGTTGGACTGTTATAGACTAAGTCATCCTACATGAATACGCTCAAATATTCTTCCCCAAGGGCTTGTTCTTGCTAGATGCATTGTCATGGATGTTTTTATACTCAGGGAAAGTACATGGACACGAGAAATCACTTTGCTTTGACTAGAGCCAATTCTCACTAATACACTTCGTTAGGTTGTGAAAAATATCCCACATGCTGCATTTTTTAGTGCACTAATCTGCCATTTGTTATTAAAAAAATAAAATAAGTAGAACTATAGCCTCCAATCCAGAGGCGTAGCTTGAAGCTTGTGGGCCCTGATGGAAAAGTTGACCTGGCCCCCCCCTTCCCACTACTTCCAACGTGCATGCAGATACATCCACTGCACACAAAGATACTCAGTGGCTTAAGAGTTTTGAGTTCCCAGAGTTCCTCTTTACATCAGAAGACGGGGATTAACGCTGGAGAACCAGAGGACAGAGACCCCTGGCAGGTCACTTGGCAGAGCTCCTTTTCCATCCCAGCACTGTATACAGCCCCCCCCCCCCCACTACACAGGGCTGAAATCACATTCCTTTACACACAGTCTGTCAGTCTTCACAGGGTGTATCTGGCTTTTATGTTGCCCTTCTGACCTGTGAAATTCTCTGGTCGGAACGGCAGTGTAGTTGCAGTAGGCAGATACACCCTATGCATGGCTAACTGGCTATGTTGTAAAGGAATGTGATTTCAGTCCCGCAGAGGAGGAACAATATAGAGTGTTTTAATGGGAAAGGAGCTCAGCAGCCAGACATAGAATGCAGGGTGGAGTGGGTGGTCAGGGGGCTTTGGAGGGGGGGGGGGCAACTTAGATCTGGGAGGGCAAAGCCATGTGACACAAAATCTGAAGCCTACAGCCCTTCAGGGCCCCCCTGAGGAGGTGTTAAGGGATTTGTTTTAGCAATTTCTGAAGGTTTCTCTGTCAGTGTTGGCAGGTGTTGGGGAAGGTCACTTCCCGGAGGTGTATGTATTTTCCCCAGTTGTCAGGGAAGTGGGGTAAGTAGACATTTCCGGGTGGGAGGTACAGAGAATCCCAGCTGGTGACTAGGAGACACTGAGAAGTGTCATACCTCACCAGTGACATCTGTCCCATCGTGGCTACAAATCAGCACTCTCCTCCTCTTGCCTCGCTGAGCTCGGTTACCATTCCATGTTGCCAGCACACAGCACAAACACTTCCCCATCCTGGGCTGTTCTCACCTTGTGCTTCTCTTCATCCAGGAAATGGCTCACAGCTTCTCCCCAGCCAATGGGAACAGAGGGGTGTGTACTGTGTAAAGGCAAAGTAGAAGCCCAGTACTGGAGCGTGGCTGTGGAGTACCTGGGCCAATCGGAGCTGGATTTTGTGGAGGATATAATATTATGACAGGGAGGCTGCAGGGGCCCCCTGGAGCTAGGGGTGGGGTTGCGATTGTGACCCCTGCAACCCCTTATGCTACGCCCATGCTCCAATCAAAAACACACGTAGATCTGCACTTAGTTTTCTCTTAGTCCCCCTGCCAGTGAAGTCCAAACAATGCAGCTTTTTGTGATGGTGTGACAATGATGCTGCACTACTCCTGAATTCACAGCAGAGTTGCCACACTCATGTAGACTGTGCCTGCCTGCACTACAGTGAGATGCAAAACTGTTTTAAGAAGTGTGCCTATTATCGTTATCACTGCTGATTCACAAACATGTAGCTTATTAATCAGCACCTAGTCACACTCCTGCTCACTGCTTTCTGGATTGACAGTACTGTTTTTGTTGCTTAGTGCCAGTGTCTGGATGGAGGAGCATGTGAGACACAAATGATGAAGATTTTAGCTCAGTAAGGCCCGTTTCACATGGGCTTCAGCTTGTATAAGAGCAGTGTGAAGAGCAAGCCTTGACAAAGCATTTGCAGAGCTTTATGTAAGCATCTGCAAGCATTGTTGAAGCCTTTAAAGAAGTACAGCTTAGCTCCACTTTGTAAATGTTGAACACAGACCCTAATGGAAGTTCCTTCAGAACTTCTTAAAGCTTATTGAATGCCTGCTGAAGCTTACTAGCAGTTTGCTTAACCACTTGCCGACCGTATAAAGTAAATATACGACAGGAAAGCGGCTCCCCTTGACAGGATCACGTACCTGTATGTGATCCTGCACTTCCGGGTCTGGGGCATGCATGCGCGCCGCCAGCGACCAGCTCCTGCTGTGATTGGACACAGCAGGAGCAAATCAGCAGGTGCAAAGGGCGTTATACCTGCCGGGACCCGCCGATCTTTGGAAACACAGGCAGAATGGCGTTTTTCCTATGTAAACAATGCAGATCGCCGTTCTGAAAGAAGGAAAGCAGAAACAAAGATGTCTGCCTTCCCATAGTAAAAGCACCTCTTACACAGTTAGCAAGCACTCCCTAGGCACACATTTACACATTTAACCCTTTGCTCGCCCCTGATGTTAACTCCTTCCCAGCCAGTGTCATTAGTACAGTGGCAGCGCATATTTTTAGCACTGATCACTGTATTAGTGTCACTGGTCCCCAAAAAGTGTCACTTAGTGTCAGGGGCTGATCGGCGCTATTACTAATAAAAAAAAAAATTCCATAAACCTATCCCATAGTTTGGAGACGCTATACCTTTTGTGCAAACCAATCGATATACGCTTATTGGGATTTTTGTTTACCAAAAATGTAGCAGAATACATATTGGCCTAAATTGGTAAAAAAATTCTATTTTTTTTTCCATTTTTCTTATTGGATGTGTTTTATAGCAGAAAATAAGAAATATTGTTTTTTTTTTCAAAGTTGTTGGTCTTTTTTAGTTTGTAGCGCAAAAAATAAAAATTGCAGAGGTGATCAAATACCACAGGAAGGACTTCACCAGCTGACCCGATTAGCACACCCTGTAGCTGCCTTCCCCTTCCAGGAGATGACTCCCACCTACCCCCTCAGGTGCATGGTTTTGTAATGCAATCAATCAGCGATCAGCGTTCTCACTAAATACATCTTGACTAGATCATTCATTTGGCAGAGTGTGCAGGAGCTAAGCAATCAGATAACAGCCTATGTGGATAAATGAAGGTGCAAGCGAAAAAATTAAGGTGCAAGCTAGAACATTTTTATTGAAGGTGAACAGAACGTCCAATTTTTGCTCAATGTGTTTAGTAATTGTTTGAAAATAATAGAATAGAGAAAAACGCGGATGATCAGAAGCAAAGAACAACCCGGAAGAAGGCGGCAACAAACACAGAAATCATACACAAAAAAGGACATTGGCCTTAGTCATTCCAGAATTTTCATACAAGTTAATACCATTGTTGGTTACATCATGATACGCACCTTCATGGAAAATCGGCGACCGTGCGATTTTGTCATAGTGTGTGCTCTGCTTTATTGCAAGCCGTCAAAAAGAAAACAAATCCTGCAGCTGCTTAAAATTGGATCTAGATTCCGTTTTATTTTTTTGTTTTGTTTTTGCATGCATGTTAAGCATTGTGTTCATGTAATTGTGTTCATGTGTAATCACAGTGATTGCAGTATTCCTCCCTGACAATGTCTTTATGTGCTTATGTCCTCAGAAGAATAGCACCATCTGTGAACAGGGTCAGCATCTCTTTCCTGAACTGAGATGTTGGCTCAGAGATGACACAGTCCTATAAATCCTGTTGCCTGTGCAGTTCTTGGCTGTGTTCACAAATGCGTGACACAGATCAGCTCCTGCTGCAACCTTTTACCTTGTTAGCTGCTGTAAAGTAACAGGAGACGTAGGAAATGCTTCCTGTCTGCAGCAGACATCAGCGAGTGATGGCATCATTTCAGCCTAGTCACTTACCTTATTTTATTGATCATAGGTAGATGTCGACAATTTATTCAATTAAATTTACTGAGAAAAAAAAAAATTAAAAAAAAAAAAAAAAATATATATATATATATATATATATATATATATATATATATATATATATATATATTGTATTTTTTATGTTGCACAGGTAGCTAAAACATTTTTTAAATAGTGTTACTGTTGTTCTAAAGCTAGGAAATAGCTCAATTACTGTGCTGTAAATTATTTGACACGGTCTTAAATCTACACATTCCAAAGTGTTTAGAATGCAAAAAAAAAAAGAGTATTTTCAGAGGGCACCTGCTGTTGTAAAGATTTTCCTTCCGTCTCCCCGAGGGCGTTCTTAATCAGACAGAACCGCAGGCTAAATTAGTAAGTGTAGTACTGCTGCCCTTTCACCTGCCACAGACCGTTCCTTCCCCGTTTGTTAACAAACAATCCTAAGTCCAAAATTGTGCCAAAGACATTATCATACCAGCAAGCTTTAAATTAATCATGGTCCATGTTGGACGTGGTATGAAAGAGGAATAAATTACTGGATATTTATTTATTTATTTATGTTGTTTGCAGAAAATATATAATATACATATTATTCTTTACAATGGAGCACATTATCCTTGTAGAGGAACAGCACTCCTCCTTAATTTTTTTTTTTTTTTTTTTTACCCTTTTACCTTGTCCGCTGGGTTGTCCACCCAAAAACTTACTCAACTGTCCAGCAGATCCAGAATTGTCTGGTGTGGGGTGTTGCTCCGGCTCAGCATTATGGGTCCTGCACTACCACCTTCTCTTCTCACATCACCAGGAGGCCAGCCATCTCTTCCTAGTTCGTGCAGCTGGCATCCTGATGATACAGTGCTGACCACTTGGTGCATGCACAGTGTGGCAGAGATTGACGATGGACTCAAAGCCACCTTGGGTGTTTTTTATGTTGGTATCCCAGAATGCATCGAGCCAGGCAGTGACGGCACTCTTGTGTGAATCTGAGTCCCACAGAGAAGGTGTTTAGCAGCACACTAGTCTTCCCAGTGAATGGTTGTGCTCAGGGTGGGGCGTGTCAGCAGAAGTCATTGATCATTGGAGGAGAGCAGGCTGAGTTCCCAGCACAGCCAGAAAACTGATCGCGTTGTGCTCTTATGCCCAGTGTGGTCAGTTTTTAATAGGAAAGCAGAAGGACTGGACGGACCACCAGGGATTTCACACAAAGGAAGCAATACAAAGAGAACAGGATACTTTCTCATACAAGTTCATAGTACAGCAGACACATATCAGGAATATGAAATGTTGAGTTTACATATTCTTTAAATGTGTGTGAAGTAATAAAACCTGTTTATTGCATCTAGGATACTATGCAAATATCTGGTCTGGATGAAACTGTAAAGCCGCGTACACACGAGCGGAATGTCTGACAGAAAAAGTCAGATGGAAGCTTTTCATCGTCTATTCCGATCATGTGTAGGCCTCATCTGACTTTTTTTTTTTTGGGAAAATTCTGACGGATCTAGAAATAGAACATGTTCTAAATATTTCCAACGGAACCAATTCCTATAGGGAAAACCGATTGTTTGTATGCTGTTACGACGGACCAAAAAAGACGCATGCTCTGAAGCAAGTACGGGACGGAAGCTATTGGCTACTGGCTACTGAACTTCCTTTTTCTAGTCCCGTCGTACGTGTTGTACGTCACCGCGTCCTGGACGGTCGGACTTTGGGTTGACCATATGTAGGCAAGACCGCTTGAATGGAATTCCGCTTGAATGGAAACCTTTGGAGTTTATTCTGACGGCAAACCCGGTCGTGTGTACGCAGCATTAGGGCTTTTTGCACAAAATGATGACAAGAATGTTCTTATGAATGAACGTTTAAACAAAAATATACCAAGTGTACGGCCAGCATAAGTGTGCCTACAGATATACAGTAATTTCCCTTATTGTGCAGGCCAGTGCAATGATTTTTGTCTACGCAGGCGATGGTGCATTTTGACCTCCTCCACGGTTCTCGTGCCTCCCCCTCCCACACTGGTACCTCCTTCAAGAGAAAGTTCACCTTTTGTACACTTTTTTTTTTTCTTCTAAATTCCAGCTCCCCTATTCACCAATATAGCATTCATGTACTTTTTTGCAAAAATACCAAAGCTTTCCATTAAATCTACAGTCATTTACTTTTCTTGTCTTAATCCATGTTTCCAGACGTTTTCATTTTATGTACATTAATGTCATTATTGTCTTTCTTCCTGATCAGACTTTAGGTCGGGGTGGCAGCCTCGGCCCTCCAGCTGTTTTGAAACTACAAGTCCCATGAGACATTGCAAGACCCTGACAATCACAGGCATGACTCTTAGAGGCAGAGGCATGATGGGATTTGTAGTTTCACCACAGCTGGAGGGCCGAGGTTGCCTACCCCTGTTTTAGGTCATGACACAGGAAGGAGATGACCAGCTGACCTCATTAGCACACACCCTGCATCTACCCACCCATTCCCAGGTGCACAAAGCTCCGCCTTCTCCCCGTCCATGACGGAACACTGATTCAGTTTCCCAGCAGTGATTAAGTGTTCCGCCTATCGAGGACGAGGAGAAGGCGGGGCACGGCCGCCGACTGCATGTCACAGTGCCGGGAGATCAGGTGCATCAGGCTGCAGTTGGGCACAGTGAAGCAAGGAGACTCGAGTATAAGCCGAGGGGGCTTTTTCAGCACAAAAAAATGTGCTGAAAACTCGGTTTATACTCGAGTATATACGGTAAATGAAATGCAATCAATCACTAAATACACAATATACAATCACATTGCATAGTGTATGGCCATGTTTATATACCTAAAATTACTAGTTGCACTTTCAGTGCCATTAATTGTTAACGGCACACCAAACACAGAAGCAAACACACATTTTGCCATGTGAAAAAACGAGGGGCAAATGCTGCAAAACGCACAGTAAAAACACACAACCCACAAAACGCCAAAGTGTCCGATTAACCACATGTAGTGCAGCCAATTGAAATCAACAGGCTGCCCTATGCGTGTCACAGGAAAAACGAGACACAAAATGTTCGCTCCCACTCTGCCAGATGTGAAAGGGAACTGATAGTGAAATTGGTGCGATAACACAAGAACAACAAGGCCCCATTCACATCTTTGCATTTCTTTACATTTCAGAAATGCGCTGCTTCAAAAATTGCAGTAAAAAACGCACCAAGATCCACTCTAAAAAAAAAGTTCTGAAGCTTCTTTGGGGCGATTGCTGTGTGTAGGGCAGCCCATTCAGGTGGATGGGTTGCCCTATGTGTGATGAGTGAAAATGCTCCAAAACGTCCCCCCCCCTCGCTAAAAAAACCAACAACAAAAAACGCACGTGGGAATGCGAGTTTCCACTATGCATAGTTGTGAATGGGGCTTCCAGCTGAGTGTTTATGTCCACCCCCTCTTATGTACTTTTATAAAGATGCCCATACACTATGCAGTCTGATTGTGTATTTAGTGAGACGGGTGATCACTGATTGATTGCCTTTCATTAAAAAAACATGTACCTGGGAATGGGAGGGTGGATGATGTAGGGTGTGTGCTAATGAGGTCAGCTGGTCATCTCCTTCCTGTGTCATGACCTAAAGTCTGATCAGGAAGAAAGACATCACTAAAAGAAACATCTGGAAACGTGGATTAGGACACGAAAAGTAAGTGACTGTAGATTTAATGGAAAGCTTTGATATTTTTGCAAAAAAAGTACATGAATGCTATATTGGTGCATAGGGGAGCTGGAATTTAGGAAAAAAAAAAAGTGTACAAAGGTGAACTTACCCTTTCACATTGCATCTGTAATGTGATGGGGCGCAACATCAGGGACATCACACAGCATTGAAAATTTGTACTGTGCTGAGCTGCCAGTGTGTAATGAGGGGGCAGAGTTCTCCCCTTTGCATTCTCCGCTCCCCCCCTCACTGGCTACAGTTTTGCAATTTTGACATGTAGTAAAACTGTACATATCATCGCAACTACTTTGTGTATCCAGTTGGATATATGGTACCTTATTTTTTTCAGGATAAATTGGGCTTTCTTTTGTGGTAAATGATAACAGATGTCTCCTGATTTTTTTATTTTTTTTTATCAAAGGAAAACTGGCTCAAAATAGTATATAAAATAATTTTTTTTTTTTTTGTTTTTGTTTTTTTATAATTTAGGTTTATATTTCTTGCTATTACCATAACTCACCACTAAAGAACAACCCAAAATACAGTAAATTCTCCCTCTCCTGAGGATCGCAGTGATACCACGTGTGTATGCGATTTGTTGTTTGTACCCCTAGGGCCCAGAAACAATAGTGCACATTTTGCTTTTTTTTTTATCCTACCTAAACCACATTGAACCTAACTGACACAGATTTATTTTTTTCTTAAATCATACCCAAAATATATTGACCTTGACCTTTGATCCCAACCTTTGGCCTTTACATTGACCTTTTATCTTTACCTTGACCTTAACACTAACCCTGACACTGACCTAGATTGAGCCTAGCTATTTCTTCTTTTATATATATATATATATATATATATATATATATATATATATATATATATATATATACACACTTTTGTTTGTTTACATCTTTTCCCCCTGGCAAGGAGAGAAAAATGCAATGTACTGTATCTTTCTCTCCATTCAGAGAAAAAAAAACCCATGGGCAGGCTGCACAATGACTGATCACTGTGATACCCAATCAGAGGCTATCACAGCAATCAGGCGATCAGGAACCTGGGAATCCCAGGTCCTAATCGTTAGTACGAGGCCCCAGGGCTCACTGTACACTGTTGTGTACAGGCAGCTGGAAGGGGTTAAAAATCTGAATCCCCAGCAAGTGGCTGGGGTTTGGATTTTTCTGACCCCCCCTACCCATCCTAGAGACCTAAAGAGGCTGCCTAAGCAGCCTAATGCTGGCGCCTACCCTGGGCCTGAGGGCTGCACAGTAACTACCAAAGGTCCAAATATCACCATTGGGTCACAGATTAAGCACCAGGGATCTAGATATCCAAAGATTCTTAACATGAGCGCTATACACATATACAATGTTAGGGTCATCAGTAGTTCTATTCCGATGGGTTATTATGGGTTTATGTACTTAAATATCACCATTGTTCTTTAGGGTCTGTCCACACTAGTGCGGCTTGTCACGTGTCTTTGGACACATGAAGTCACATGACAAGTCACAGCCAATTGATTTCAGTGGCACCTGTTCCTATCTAAGCGATTTAATTTTGCAGCAACTTTGAAAAGGTTCCTGCACTATTTGATGTTACTTTTTTGTGACCTGAGTGACATAGAATGTAAAGTCGCACTTGAAATTGTGTGACTTTGGAGTTGCACTAGTGTGAATGGAGCCTTATACAGTTTTATTGAAGAAGCTTAGCCTAATGTGGGCTGCACACAGCCACGCTGATAGCCGTAAACAAGTAGTGTTGGTGATTTAAAGTGTATGTAAACCCCAACAATGAACTTCTCCAATTCTCTACCTTTTAGTTAATTGAATATACCATTAAAAGCGTTTTGTTATATCTGTTTGATAAAAATAATACTGGTTAGTCCTACCAGAAATTCAGAGCTGTTCTTTGTCCTATACTCTCTGCCTGCATTATAGTAACAAGGCTATTTACCCTTCCCTGTTCATATCTTGGACTACAAGTCAATTAATCCCTATGCTGTGTATAAGAAGACAGTGGGAATAATTAAGTAGTTTAACAAAATACTGTGGGCAGGGCTGAGACCACCAGTGCACAATGTGTGTTGCCAGCCCACAATAGAAAATTCGGAGCTGAGTGCATTTCTAGCAGTTTAACTGGTATTCTTTGTACTTGTGGGGCTTTTAAATGGCAAAAATTTGGTGAAATGGTCATGTATTGAAGAGATGCACTAAATATGTGTTTTATTTTGCCTTGACTTATGCGTTAGAAGTGATAACAAGTGTCTCAGCACAATGCAGATCTGCATCAGTTCCTGATAAAGAGAAACTGTTTTTTATCTAAACTGATGTTCTTTCATTTACACAAAAATGAAGAAAAAAAAAAAAGATTGGTTGCTATAGTGCAACACAGACAGTTCTCATTTCAGAGATACAACCAGCTGTTGGAATATAGAAGAGGTTCCCTGGGACCGGCATGTGGCTTTGTGGTTTCACGTACAGTAAATTCATGCAGATAAGACGATATTCCTGTATATGTCACAGCAGGTTCTCCTCACTGTTCCATCGGCTGCCTGTGCGCAATGTAGCAGGAATGCAGTAAATAAATAAGCTTTGTTCCCAGGGAAGAAGGTGGTGGATGTTTTCTTGCCGGTGATTTATTAACAACAATTATTGGAGAGAATGATGCTGGCTTCCTGTAAGTTAGTATCTTGTCTCCTGCTAACAGTAATCATGCAACCTGCTTCAGCCCCAGCCCTTGTAACCGATTCGCTGCTGAACTGGAGTACATTATAGACTATAGAGAAGAGGTTACAAGGAGAGAAAGCAGGGGGCTATATTAACATTTATTTGTGCAATGTCCCTCAGGAAGACCATAGTGTACTCTCCGGGTATACATTCATCAGTTTGCTAAGAAAAAAAAAAGTTTACATAAAAATCATTTTTGATACAGCTTTCGTTTTTTATTTGCTGTTCCAGGTCAGTTCACCCAAAACTGATATTTCAGTTTTTGGTAGTTGCTGTAGAGGTAAAACAATCGGCAGTTTATTTTGTTTCTTGACACAACCATGCCATCTGAGGTGGCCTCCCCTGCCACCCCTCCCCTGGTCATTGCTAGGAAGCTGGTGGCCCAGGCTGCACGGCATCACTGATTGCTAGGATGATAGTGGTCCAGGCTGCAAAGTATCATTAGTTGCTAGGCAGCTGGTGGCCTAGTCTGCACAGTGTCATTGCATTGCTAGGATGCTGGTGGCCCAAGCTGCATAGAGTCATTGGCTGCTGGAAAGCTGGTGACTTGGACTGCACAGTGTCATTGGCTGCTAGGAAGCTGGTGGCCTGGTCTGCGCAGTGTCACTGGTTGCTAGGATGCTGGTAGTCCAGGCTGCACAGAGTCATTGACTGCTAGGAAGCTGGTGGCCCAGGCTGTACAGAGTCATTGGTTGCAAGGAAGCTGGTGGCCCGTGCTGCACAGGATCATTGGTTGCTAGGACGCTGGTGGCCTGGGCTGCACAAAGTCATTGGTTGCTAGGGTGCTGGTGGCCTGGGCTGCAGTATCATTGGTTGCTAGGATGCTGGTGGTCCAAGCTAAACAGAGTCATTGGTCGCTAGGAAGCTGGTATCCCGGGCTGCACAGCATCATTGGTCACTGGAACGCAGGTAGCTGGGCCTTACAGATTGATGATGGTAGTTATGATGCAGGTGGTTACCTGCACCATAACAACCAATGCCACTGTGCGACCAAGGGGCTAAACATTCACAGGGCTGAACATGCAATAATTTGGTTGCTAGCAGCCTGAGCTACACAGCGTCATTGGTTGTTATGGTGCAGGTCACCACAACTGACAATTACGCTTTGTAAGTTCCAGCCACCTGCATTCTAGCAACCAATGATGCCATACAGCTTAGGCCACCAGCTTTCAACCATTGACGCTGTACAGCCAGGGGTCTGAACATTCACTGGGCTGAGCACGCACTGAGAACAGAATGGTAAAAACAAAAATTGCGCTTACACTAATATATATAAGCAGCGACTAAAAAGTAGTAAACCATAAATCATATATATATCAAAAAAGTCGCGCTAAAAATTAGAGGTAAAAAACTTCATAAAGATATGAAGGTGAATAGTGATCATTAGGTAGATGAATTTCATAAGAGTGCTGAGCAATGTAAATACACGCTTTAAAAATAAATGCTGTTGGTTAAATAGGACACAGAAATCATTGACTATGTCCGTATGAAAGGATCAATATTGCATGACCCAATCGGTGACAAGTAAATATCTCAAATAACTGTAGGGATAATAATGTGACAAATCTGTGACTAAAAAACTGAACCGTGATGAATGAAGAAAAAAATATAATATAAATGAATAAAAAAATAAAAATACAATAAACCCAAAATAAGTCCGTGACTCAACAAAAACAATAATAATGGAAGTCCATCCGTGCTAGATTGATATGCAAAGAAAATAACTTGTCTCCCAGTGCTCTGTGAAATAATGTAACAAAATCTTGCTGTGGTAAAAATTAGAGTGCGTAGACAGACCTCCACCTCTTGGAAAAATTGCTGCCTCTTACCAGACAAAAATGGTCTCTTAATTACAGGAGACCCAGGGAGCGGATGGCTGCAACCCCAGCCAGGGATCTTAAAGGCAGGCACTCAGCATCCAGATCCAGGCACTCTCTCCCACCAGCCAAGAGCAGAAGCCTAAAGCTGCAGTCCAGAAGAGTGGTTCCGCCCCAGCAGGTGTAGGGGCCTCCGCAAACAAAGAAGAGGAAGAGGTAGTCTGAACACGTGAGGAGAAGACTACCTCTTCCTCTTCTTTGTTTGCGGAGGCCCCTACACCTGCTGGGGCGGAACCACTCTTCTGGACTGCAGCTTTAGGCTTCTGCTCTTGGCTGGTGGGAGAGAGTCCCTGGATCTGGATGCTGAGTGCCTGCCTTTAAGATCCCTGGCTGGGGTTGCAGCCATCCGCTCCCTGGGTCTCCTGTAATTAAGAGACCATTTTTGTCTGGTAAGAGGCAGCAATTTTTCCAAGAGGTGGAGGTCTGTCTACGCACTCTAATTTTTACCACAGCAAGATTTTGTTACATTATTTCACAGAGCACTGGGAGACAAGTTATTTTCTTTGCATATCAATCTAGCACGGATGGACTTCCATTATTATTGTTTTTGTTGAGTCACGGACTTATTTTGGGTTTATTGTATTTTTATTTTTTTATTCATTTATATTATATTTTTTTCTTCATTCATCACGGTTCAGTTTTTTAGTCACAGATTTGTCACATTATTATCCCTACAGTTATTTGAGATATTTACTTGTCACCGATTGGGTCATGCAATATTGATCCTTTCATACGGACATAGTCAATGATTTCTGTGTCCTATTTAACCAACAGCATTTATTTTTAAAGCGTGTATTTACATTGCTCAGCACTCTTATGAAATTCATCTACCTAATGATCACTATTCACCTTCATATCTTTATGAAGTTTTTTACCTCTAATTTTTAGCGCGACTTTTTTGACTGAGAACAGAATGTCTGGTATAAACACTCTGCCCTCAGTGCGCCCCCCCCCCCACCATGACTTTATGAGTGCAGTGTGAGATGACCACCTCAGTTGGCTTTGTGGGTGTCACTGCCTTATTTATTGAGGTCTGTATTGGGTAGATCTCTGCACGGAATTCCCAGGTGCGCACAGCTGCTGTGGCCAATATGAGGGTTTCCCACCATATCTATAGATTTAGAACTGTTTTTATTATGTGTGGAGAATGTAACCAAAGGAAATGGAACACACAAAGTTGGGCAGGAGCACCTATTACTCCCAGGTGGACAGGAACAGGAATTAGGGGAGAGAGATCTCACCGGGAGTATAAAAAGTCAGTGGCTGATTCAGCCTACCAATATCACTTTTAGGTGCACTGAGCTCCTTATGATTAATATATTTCATATAGACATGTGTAGATTCTCCCTCTTGTTACTGGCATTACAAGTGGCTATAGACTTGCAATGTCTCCTTGGTCAAGCAAGCCACCTCGATATTATGGATATAAACAGCCACACTCAGAGTGGATTTGTATAGATGTTTGCAGTGTGCTATAGTACTGGGGCAGGTCACAGTGATGTGCTTATTTCCTAACGTTGTTTCATTTTGCCCTTGGATTAGCTGATTTTACTTTTTTACCTCTCAGAATAAGCATGTAAGAATCCCAGTGCCACCAATAAATCAAAGGTGATAGGACTTACTCTTCCCCACCAATAGGGGTCAGTTTAGGGGCAACTAAGAGAGCCGTGTATCGAAATTTCCTAAAAAGCCAAAATGTTTGCCAATTTTCCTATTCAGTAATGATAGGGTTGAAATAATGACTTAGAGTTCCACTTTAATTGTTTCTGTTTTTTCTTACCTGTGTACGTATCAATTGTTCTATTTAAATTGTTTGTGCTCCTTTCTTACCTATGTACGTATCAATTGTTCTATCAATCTGTATCTAGATGGAATTTGGAACTGCTGAATAATCATTACATGTTCGCTGATGAGAAACTCTTTGTACCTTAACCTCATTTGGTAATGCCGATAAGATTACTGCTTTTGGAACTGCCTATAAAAGAAGTAAAGGGAGCAGTCCTTTTGGGGATGCTCAGAACTTTGATACAGACATACCTGACTCTGTGTCTTAATTCCTATATGAAGCAATAATTAGACAAAGCAATATAAACTATAAGCAACTTGTTTAAGAGTTGCCCCTAACAGTAATGTTGTCGTGCATAGTGGGGTTGATTTACTAAAGAATTTGAGAATATTTATATAACTTAGTGAATTGGGCTGAATTTGCGTTTACTTTAAATACAGAAAGCAGAAGGAAATTGTAAAAAAGTACTGCATTTTGCTTTAATATCAGGTGTCTCCAAACTACGGTCCAGGGGCCAGCTCTGGTCCGCTACAAGACTGCATCTGGCCTGCGGTTAGGGTGAGGTTTTCCCAGGGCTGTCTTTCTTCAAGAAGTGGTTTCCTAGGACCTCCAGCGTTATAAGGGGGGATTCTGATGTATGGGAAGACCCAAAGGTGGATTTTGATATGGGGGGGGACTTCAAAGGTAAGGGGGACTGTGTTGGGGCCCAGGTGTGAGCGGAACTCTGATGTGGACCCTGATGTAGAAAGGGCTCTGATCTGTTAGAAGAGGGGAATCCTAAGGATGGCTCCAATGTAATGGTTGCTCTGCTGAGGACCCTGATGTAGGGGGCCTCTGATGGAGACCTCGTTGTAAGGGGGGACTCTGATGTATGGGAGGACTCCAAAGGTAGACTCTGATGTAAAGGGGGCTTTGTTTGTCACCCTGATGTGAGAGGGACTCTGCTGGGGAGTTATCTTTTGATTAAAAAAAAGATCTACGTAAAACTTTTTTTATCTATTGATTTATAAAACTGTTTTCTCTTAATATTTGTAAAATATACAATGTGGCCCTTGTACTGAAAAGTTTGGGGCCCCTGCTTTATATGATTGGATATTTGAAGTGAACACAGCTTTACCTTATTCACTACAGTAAGTGATAGTTTTCTATGTGTCCCATTCACACTGCAATGCAGCCCGGAGCTGCGCTAAAATGCAGACAATGCTGATTTTATTGCAGCGCACCATACAGGATCATGTTACTGTACGGCAGGGCAACTCCTAGAAGTGGGCCTGCTACCCTTGGTTTGGGGGGGTGGTACAATACTTCTTATGTATCCCCCCCCCCCCACTGCATCTACTATAACTGTAATGCCCTGTGCACACGGTCGGATTTTCTGACGGAAAATGTGTGATAGGACCTTGTTGGAAATTCCGACCGTGTGTAGGCTCCATCACACATTTTCCATAGGAATTTCGACACACAAATTTTGAGAGCAGGCTATAAAATTTTCCGACAACAAAATCCGTTGTCGGAATTTCCGATCGTGTGTACACAAATCCGACGCACAAAGTGCCACGCATGCTCAGAATAAATTAAGAGACGAAAGCTATTGGCTACTGCCCCATTTATAGTCCCGATGTACGTGTTTTACGTCACCGCGTTCAGAACGATTGGATTTTCCGACAACTTTGTGCAACCGTGTGTATGCAAGACAAGTTTGAGCCAACATCCGTCAGAAAAAAATCCATGGATTTTGTTGTCAGAATGTCCGATCAATGTCCGATCGTGTGTACAGGGCATTAGAGTAAAGATGCCCTATACATTTAATGGATACATATATCCATTTCATCCAAAGTAAGGATTATGTCTGATTAGAAAAATAAAAGCAAGTGTTTAAAAAAAACTTAAACACAATCACTGAAGTCTCATAAAAGCTTTAACATGTTAAAACTGAACTCTGGATCATTTTTTTTATTTACATTTTTTCCTTTGTAGCCCCAGTGGGATAAATCAATAAATTATGCACCTCAAATGCATTTTTTTTATTTTTATAATACCCAGTGCATCTACTTTGAATTTCATAAATATATATATATATATATATATATATATATATATATATATATATATATATATATATATATATATATATATATATATGTACATATTTTATTTTTTTTAAATAATTAACAATTCCCACTGAACATCTCAAGACCTCCCCATCCTTCCCTAGTAGCCCATCATTTGTTTGTATGATTTGCCTTTTGAAACGTTTTTTTTTTTTTTTTTCTGTGACTGATCACTTCAACCTAATATGTCTCTTGATTTCCGCTATTGTAATACTCAGACGACATGCTGTTCTACTCATTTTTATAAGCTTTAGATGCTCCTGCCTGTCATACGTGGTGGGTTTATCGGCAGCGTCTGGATTTGCTTTAAGACTCGCATGTCTATCAGGCTTCTGTTGCTTTGAATGTGAGATCAAAAGATGATGAATACTTGTTAAACAAAAAAAAAAAATCTGAGAAAAAAGAAAAAAAAAAATTGGGCATATGTAAACAGCTGCCAACAGCCTCTGGAACATCATTTCAGTGTAGGTTTAGCACCCAGTGACAGCAATGTCATGGCCCCCCCCCCCCCCCCCCCCTACTATTACTACAAAAAGAGACTCGCCAAAGAAACCAAAAATGGCTGCTGGGCCACTTCATCCTCATGTAGCGGCATAAACAACCTGCTTATCCATTTCACATATATGTGATATGTCACCCACATGACAGGAGACCGGGTTGAGTTGATTAGGAAGAGGCAGTTTACTCATTTGTAGTCATCGCTGGATGGGCTTCTTGTGTGTTATGAATTATTGAACCACTTGAGCACTAGAAACATCACACGAGCGACCATTCTGTTCCTATGATGTCAAAGCGACAGTCTTTTTTTGTGTGTCAGAAGATTGCCAGATAGCACCATTGCGATATGTGCCGCAGCACTTGCCTGTAGAGAATTTATTATTAGCTGAAGATATATAGAGCTGCATACTGTACTAGCATATACCAATAGTATGTGCCCTTCTAAATAATGTGTTTACAAAATGCCCAAAAACTAAAAACTTTTTTTTTTTTTTTTTTTACAAATGACAGAATATATGGGAGACCTCACCATGTTTTTTCCCCGCTTTTACCATTTTCACCTTGGGAATCCAGCAGTGTTCTGTAGTGGTCTGCTGGTCCTGCCATCTTGTCGACTTTCTTTTTCGAGTTCTTACAGATGACTCCCGGGTGGCACACACGCCACATCAGGGACCCACTGCATGGACCAGGAATAGATGGTCACCCTATAATGCACCACAAGCTCATGAGCTACAGCTGTGCCTCCTGGGATGTGTGATGTAGGTATCCCAGGAGACTGTGGGCAGTTGAAAATATAGACCCCATGGAAGGAGGCAGTGCCAAAAAATATGGCAAAAAAACATACAGAACATTTACCATAAATAAACAGTGTTCAATGTGCCAAACGTGAAGTCTCTATTAAAGTGGTTGTAAGCCCTTTCATATACCCAGTGAAGTGACTGGCCCCAGGTGGTACACAGAGAATAAACAAAGCCTCCTAATAAGTTGTACCTGTTTGTCTGCTGCTGTCTTTCCCCTACATCCATTCAAAGTGCAGAATTTACACAGGATCTCTCAGCTGTGAAAAGCAGGGAGTGGAGAGCTGAAGTTGCATCAGTTAGGCGAGGTCTGAGAGCTGATTGGAGTGGAGTGACCCTTCCCGCCCCTTCACACAAGAACAGTCTGTCAATCAGCTGGAGATCCCTACCCTGTCACTTTTTTTCTCTTGGTGTCAGGAAAACTTGTCAGAAGTGATTCATGCTGATAGCAGAGGAATGGGGCAGCAGACAGAAATGACAACCAGTGCTCTGGATTGAGACAAGTACACACTATAGAGGGACATGCTTTAATCATGTTTCATGTCTGAGGTTTACAACCACTTTAAACAGAAGTCCCTATATATTTAAATAAAGAAGATCTTCCACCATCCAGCAAGTGCCAAAACCTTGGATATACATTCACCAGACCATAAGCTATAACAAGTACAGCAATTACAGCATGTTTCACAGTACAGAAAAAGTATGATAGTGTGATAAAAATAAACCAAACCATATAACTATTAGCAACTTGGTCATAGATTTTTTTTTTCCTTACCTAGCCTAAGTAAGTGCCTAGGTAACGGAAAAAGAGACTACTGTTTGCAGGGGCTCCGAGGGCTTCACAAAGTGTCAAAGTGGCTTCCAGCTGTATGTTGGGCACCGGTGTGCTAAACCTCCTGCAAACCTCAGATACGTTGGTAACCTTCTTTACCAACCACGACCTTCGCTGGTGGTTCTGCAGTCATCTTCATTGGGCTATGGGCCATGCCATCTTGCAAATGCACACTATCTTTCCAAAGGTCCCTTTAGAGAATCTCTTTCCCTCTTCTTGCAGGTTGGCAAAAAGTGTGAATCGGCCCTTTCGGTTTCCATACCCAGGCCAGTATTTGAACAAGAAAGGTTGTTTTTAACTTTTTCCGTGAGAAAATTACCTGGCTGTGGGCTTCTTTTGACTTTTAAAGACATTAGATGGCCAAGATTGAATTACCATTATGAAGGTTGTACCAGCACACGCTTTGGGTTCTTGTGAATTTGCTTCTGCTGTCCCCTTTGCGGTTTGGATTCTTGTGCTCACATCTTAAAGATGAACCCACCAGACTGGCCTGTTATTGCGGGTGCCCAAATATGTTATAGATCAGACCGTCCACGTCCACGGATCTCCATCTTTCTGAAAGGAAGTCCCTGACATAGGATGTATGAGGACATTCCTCTGTGAGGACAGACAGCGAAAGAAACCTGTCAAAGGTTCTAACTCTTTCCTACTCTATCCAAAAACAAAACAAGTCAAATGGAATTGGGCTTTAATTACCCCAATACAGGGCACTTACACCCCCTTCCTGCCCAGACCAGCTTTCAGCGCTCTCACAGTTTGAATGACAATTACTCATGCAACACTGTAACCATATGAAACTTGTGTCCTTTTTTTCGCACAAATAGAGCTTTCTTTTGGTGGTATTTAATCACTAGTGGTTTTTTTATTTTTTTGTGCTATAAATAAAAAAAGACTGTACATTTTGTGAAAAAAATGCCTTTTTCTTTGTTTGTGTCATAAAATTTTACTAATTAGTAATTTTTCTTCATAAATTTTGGCAAACATTTATACTGCTACATATCTTTGGTAAAAAATAACCAAAATTAGTGTATATTATTCGGTCTTTGTGAAAGTTATAGAGTCTACAAACTATGGTGCCAATCACTGAAAATTGATCACATCTGATCAGGCCTTCAGTACATCAGGTGAATCTCATTTCTTGAGACACTAACAAGTCAGGAAAGTACAAATACCCCCCAAATCACCCATATTTAGAAAGTAGACATTCCAAGGTATTAAGTTGTAATTTTTTCCCACAATTCTTTGCAAAATGAAGATTTTTTTTTTTTTTTTACAAAATTGTCAAATTATCAGGTTATTTCTCACACACAGCATATGCATACAGCAAATTAGACCCCAAAATACATTCTGCTACTCTTCCCGAGTATGGCGATACCACATGTGTGAGTCTTTTAGGCCCCTTTCACACGGTCGGACCGCCTGTCAATTTTGACGGCAGACCTGAACGGGCACTCCATGCTAGTCTAGGGAGCGGTGACATGTCCGCTGACATCCGACCCCGTCCGATCCGCTAAAAGCAGACGGATGCCTCTACGTTCAGATTCAGATCGGATCGGGTGAGATCTGATGAAAACGGACATGCTGTGTTCGATCTCTCCATAGAAACCAGCGGCGCTCGACAAGCCCCTCCCCGCTCAGTGAGCAGAGAGGGACCTGTCATCCGCCAGCTCAGCGGAGATCAACGGAGAGATCTCCCACTGAGCCGGCGGACTGAGGCGGACTCCGTGGAAGCGGATCCGCCTCATGAAAATGAGGCCTTACACAGCCTGGCCACATAGGACCAACACAACCTTCAGGCGTTCTACGAGCATAAATGACACATCTCATTTCTCAACCACCTATTACACTTTTGAAGGCCCAGGAGCACCAGGACAATGGAATGACCCCATTTTGGAAAGCAAAAACCCCAACATATAATCTATGAGGCATAATGAGTCTTTTGAACGGTTCATTTTTTTTCCAGAAGTTTTTGGAAAATGTGGAAAAAAATGAAAACGCATTTTTTTTTTTTTTACACAAAGTTGTCAATTTATAAGATATTTCTAACACATATCATGTATATAGCAAAAATTACATCCCAAAATACATTCTGCTACTCTTCCCAAGTATGGCGATACCACATGTGTGAGACTTTTACACAGCCTGGCCATATACAGAGGCCCAACATTGAAGTAGTACCTTCAGGAGCAGGTGACAGGTACTCAGGTACTCGGTACTCATATGGACTGTGACAGGTACTCGGGTACTCATATGGACTGTGACAGGTACTTGGGTACTCAGATGAACTGTGACAGGTACTCAGGTACTCAAATGAACTATGACAGGTACTCGGGTACTCAGATGGACTGTGACAGGTACTCGGGTACTCAGATGGACTGTGACAGGTACTCGGGTACTCAGATGGACTGTGACAGGTACTCGGGTACTCTAATGGACTGACAGGTACTTGGGTACTCTGATGGACTGACAGGTACTCATATGGACTGACAGGTACGCAGATGAACTGTGACAGGTACTTTGATGGGTGGTGACAGCTCCTCTTTATTGGGGGGGCAATCAGTGTGATTGGTGTACATTGTAAGCGGTAATGAGATTTTACCTCAATCTCCTTCTCACACACAATCGGTGTGTGAGGAGGAGAACCCGGTAACATCTTGTTACCGCGATTTGTTGACATTTAGTGATCAGTTGTGAAAGGATCACAGCCGATCACGTGGTAAACAGCCGACGGCCAATGGCTGTTTACCAGCGTCGGTGACAAGCAGTGTTCTCGGGAACACGCCGCCAGCCACATGCACGCGCAGCGCGCTTGAGATCGCGCGAATGCGCCGTACAAAGTGGGGCGGTACCACCTGTGATCGCCCGTGACTTCATCACGTCCGATCACGTGGTAAACAGCCATGCCCAATGGCTGTTCACCGCCCTCGGTAGCGAGCAGTGTCTCCGTGACATACCGCCACCGAAGGAACAGGGATGCACGCACACGATCTCGAGCATTCCCTGTTTAAATGGAGGGCCATCATATGACGCCCTCCCAGAACGAGAGACACGCCGCCTGGCCGTCATATGATGGCTGGCGGGCGCCAAGCGGTTAAAGACAGAAGAGCCACTGTTCTGAAACTTTTTAAAAAAAATAAGTTTAAAGCTCCTATCCTTTACAGACAATGAAGCTGCCATCTTGGCCTCTGTTTGATCTGCAGTTTCCATGGTGCTGCACATGTGATCAGTTATGGCACCAGCCATTGGATGGCTTGACAGATTGGTGGAGATAAAAAGCAACTGTGACAGTTATTATTCATTGCATGCCTTAAATGTAACTGTTTCGGGGTACAGTTGAATCAATGGGATTGGCTCAGTTTTATAGAAATGTAGGGAAAAAACACATATTTACTATGATCATCTGCTCCATCTAGTGGCCCAAGGCAATATTTTCCTGATTCATTCTACTCATATGAATGAATAGTGGCGTAGCGTGGGTTGTCAACGCCCAGGGCAAGGCAAGTAATTTGTGCCCCCCCCCTGACCTGCGGACTTGCCTATTTTCAGCTAGCTCCAGTCTGATTACATGATCCCCTGTGTGAGCCGGCGATGGCTGCAGGGGAGAGGAGAGCGTGCTTGACAATGACTGGTAAAGTCTGGAGTGGTGACATCACCTATAGGTTCCATTGTCCCATCTGTTGTTGGCGCTCCCTCCTCTCCCCTGCATACACCACTGGCTCACACAGGGGATAACATGACCAGAAAGCCTGAAAATAGGTGTTCACATCTTTTCTACACAGGTTAGCCATCATATGAGGGGGGATTTTATAATATTTCAGTTAATGGGTGCTGCATATGTCATATTCACACTATAATACTTGTTGCAGCACTGTGCTGACTTGGGATCAATACCCAGTAGGGTTTTGTATTTAACCCTTTTGAAATGTTTCTATATATATTTTGGTATATCTATATATAAACCAATTATATATATATAGAAAAAATTCAAAAAGGTTAAATATAAAACCCTGCTGGGTATCGATCCCAAGTGCACAGTGCTGCAACAAGTATTATAGTGTGAATATGACATATGTAGCTCCCGTTAACTGAAATATTATAAAATAACCCTACTGGGTAGTGAGTCCCAATCACCGGTGCTGCAAGAACACACAATTGTGCAAATATATAAATAAACAAACTAATTTCATATAACAATCAATAAAAAGCATCCAAAAAACATGGCTATGAATCAACATTTTATTGATAATTATATAAAATTTGTTTGTTTATTTATTTATATATTTGCACAATTGTGTGTTTTTGCAACACTGGTGATTTGGATTCACTGAGAGAGACGTTGGTATCAGAGAGACGTTGGTATCAGAGAGACGTTGGTATCAGAGAGATGTTGGGATCAGAGAAACGTTGGGATCAGAGAAACGTTGGGATCAGAGAAAGGTTAGGATCAGAGAGACGGGATCAGAGAAACGTTGGGATCAGAGAGACGTTGGGATCAGAGAGACGTTGAGATCAGAGAGATGTTGGGGACATTGGAGCTGAGGGAAATGGTGAGGGAGGATGAGAGGTGACGAGAGAGACTGCTAGCCCTACCTTCCATGCGTGTCTCTTTTGATCCTTCCAGTGGCTCCCTGGCAGCGTGTGCCTCCTCGCCCATCCTCTAGGTCCCCGGTCAGCCTGTTCTCAGCCTGTTCTCATGTTAGTGCAGAGAGGAAGTTGGAGCAATCCATGCTCTGGAGGTATGGGAGATGCTGCCCCCACCGCTTCTCACCTCTTGGGGGGGCGGGGTCAGGGGGGTGAGGTCAAGGAGGAGGAGGAAGCTGCGGTGGAACTATTCTCCCGGCTCTCAGGGCTATCTGTCCTCGGCTCAGCTCGGCCCCCCCCCGCTGATCACCGCCATGAGGCAGATCCCCCTACTGCTCGCCAGCACCCCAAGAACAGCCACTGTTGCTGGACAACGTGGAATCGTCATAAGTTTAACAAGGGGCTTTTATGCCCGTGCTGAACGGACCACACTCGTGACAGCGCCCCTCTAAATTTTGCGCCCGGGGCGGTGCCTCCCCCCCCCACCCCCCCACGCTACGCCACTGTGAATGAATAACATTTAACCTGTAGAGAAAATAGCCAAATAATATTTTATTTTGCCCCCGTTTGCACATAAAGACTATATATGCAGTTTTTCAGGCTGAAAAATTCTTCAATTTTTTTATTAATAAATGCATCACATAGATAAAGTATAACTAAAGGCAAAACTTTTTTTTTTTAGTTTGGACAGAGTGGAGATGGATTTGAACACCTGCTACCTCTACGCCTGTTAGGAAGATTCACCTTCTCTATTTGTCCTGTTTTCTATTATCATCAAAAGTGAAAGTAAATAAAAATCCCAAATTTTGGGTGGTCCCAGGACAGAAACAGAGGAGACATCTTACAATCAATACACTAGTTCTGATGACCTAGGGGGCCTCAATGGATTCCCTTAATTTGCAGAGATTTCCTATCACTTCCTGTTTTGGCTATAGAACAGGAAGTGAAGGTAAATCTCCCTAAAAAGTTTTGCCTATTGTTCTATTTCAAACTTCTCTGATAGAGAAGGTTCATAGAAGAACCTTCATTCTTTTCTCCGAAGCCAGTCAAAACTATCTGTTGGTCCCTTAGATGTCTATGGGAATTTCCCCAACAGCTGTCCAATCCAAGAAGGGGATGTATGCCATAAATTAGATTGTACACTGTCACGATCTAAAAGCTTTCAAGGCCTTAGAACTATGCCAACCTGACATCAGGAGGCCCCAGGAAAATAGCGATACCACTTGGGTACCACTTCTCCCCGTTTTCCTTTTATGAATTTTACAGAATTGACCTTCCTTCCTGATTTTGGACATCACTCTTTCCTAGTGCATTCTCCAGAAACAAATCCCCAAAAACTGCAACCACCCCACAATTTAGGAACAGTTGATGACTAGGGGCATTGGATTATCTGAGTCATTTTTTTTCCTTCTAGGGTAGACCACCTATAGAAGTTGTGTACAGGGCATGCTGAAACTTGTAGTTCACCAACAGTTGACTCTTAAAGGGTTAACCGAAAGCGATGTCACACCATTGAGATGATTTTAACCAGCCATGGTGAAGAATTTGAGTGCAAGAAACCAACAGACCCCAGTTTGTCGTGTGTATTTCATCACATAAGGAGGGTGGGGGGATATATGGACTTATTTGAACAATGAGCTCATTTAGCTGTCTAGAGGAGAAGAAAGAGAAGAAGGGAAAAGGGCAAGAAATGAAGTGTATTTTAATGTTTGTTGGTCCAGTACACCGATGTAATTAGTTTGGTATGTGCCTACAGATGGAACTTGCGGTCAGAAAAGGAAAGAGGGGGGGGGGTGGAATTCTGTCTTAGTACTTAGACTTTATAATGTCCTACAACTACCTGCATCAACTGATCTTTTTCTTTCTTTTTTTTTTGCCTTTTTTTTTTCTGTGGTCCCTTTGCAGTGGCTCTAGCCTTAGCTACTGTTGATAACCCGTCTTGTTGCCTACAAAGGATAATGTTCCACTGAGTTTTCACTTTAAAGTGATCTACAGCTTCACAGCACTTCCTGTTTATTTATATTTTTTTTCACCATTCTACAACCCCCGCTTCCCTCAAACAGCCAGAAACACTCTGCAATACTGCAAGGAGGCTGCAAACTGACTCCGGACTCTTCTGCCTGCTCTCAGTAAGTGTTGGAGGAGCATCACTTTTCATAGTGTGCGCCCCTCCTCAGCTTCAAAACATTGCTCCTACTTTCCCTTTTATTCCTGCAGATCTCCGGCTGGATGAGGGAATTTTAAATCCCTGGCTTCTTTGCCCCAGTCTTAGTGGCTGAATTCTAAGGGTTGCCCATGATTTAAGCAGGGTGATGGCTTTTATAGGCTGTTGCAAGGCATGCCTTTTAAGCATTGGCACCACGCGTGGCTAGTTCTGAACAGTAGAAATAAGTCACTGTGTCTTTTCTTTCTTTTTTTTTTTTTTCTTTCTGCTCTGCAAGATTCACATTCCCTACCACCGCGACATAGATAAAGACTGAACCACATTGTGATTTTTCTTTATTTGTGTATTCACTTTTAATAGTGGCCTCCACGTTCATTGGTTTTAGGGAGCTCTAAGATTTGTGGGTTATGTATTGGAGATGTATTTTATTTTCATTGTTTTTCAAAGGATCTATCTATCTATCTATCTATCTATCTATCTATCTATCTATCTATCTATCTATCTATCTATCTATCATGCATATAGCCATAGATAGCTATATAACATAAATATATACATTTGGAGTGGGATAGATAGATAGATAGATAGATAGATAGATAGATAGATAGATAGATAGATAGATAGATAGATAGATAGATAGATAGATAGATAGATAATCGTTCTTTTGATATATCCATCTTGATATTTAACTAGGTAGATACATACATATGGAGTGATAAATATTTTAATAGATAAGATAGTTTTTCGATAGATACACAAAAGATAGAAAGATATGGACGAATAGATAGACAGATAGATAGTTATTCGAATCTATCTATCTATCTGTCTATCTATTCGTACATATCTATCTTTCTCTATGTATCTATTGAAAAACGATATTATATATTAATATATCTATCACTCCGTATGTATCTACCTAGCTAAATATCGTAATGGATATATCAAAAGAACTATCTATCTATCTATCTATCTATCTATCTATCTATCTATCTATCTATCTATCTATCTATCTATCTATCTATCTATCTATCTATCTATCTATCTATCTATCTGTCCCACTCCAAATGTATATATTTATCTGATTAGTTATATTACTATTTATGTCTGGCTATATGATAGATAGATAGATAGATAGATAGATAGATAGATAGATAGATAGATAGATAGATAGATAGATAGATAGATAGATAGATAGTTCTTTTGATATATCCATTACGATATTTAGCTAGGTAGATACATACAGAGTGATAGATATATTAATATATAATATCGTTTTTCAATAGATACATAGAGAAAGATAGATATGTACGAATAGATAGATAGATAGGAAGTGATAGATACAGATAGATAGATAGGAAGAACTATTTATCACTATATATAGCTAGTCAGATAAATACATAAACTTGGAGTGAGATAGATAGATAGATAGATAGATAGATAGATAGATAGATAGATAGATAGATAGATAGATAGATAGATAGATAGATAGATAGATAGATAGATAGATAGATAGATAGATAGATAGATAGATAGATAGTCCTATCAGAAAAAAGGAAGGTGGATAGGTGAATAGAGATGGAAGGATATGAATTTTCTATATGTATCATTTGTTTTTTGTACAATGTGTGCACAATAGAATTGTTGTATTATTAGTATCATTCCATCATTATTTCCATGTGTGATTCTTTTTTGTTCTTTGTGACACGATATTTAAAGCCAGTCATGGAGCTGTGTGAGGAATCTGTACAGCTAGACTAGAATGTAGAGTACTCTTGGGAAATCACTCTTTTATAAAATCTATTACAGTCTAAGCCTTTAGGTTCATATTCGTCTACTTTATGCCGGCATTCCGCTTTACATTGTTGTGTCTGCGTTCTGCAACTTGACTTTATGTTTTTTTTTTTTTTCTTTCTCTCTCCTTCTTTTTTCTGTTCTTGTGTACTTAAATGCTGAAGATTTAAAGCTTCTTTTGCACAATGGTGTGAGAGGGATCAAACTGGGAGCTTATGTTCACCTCAAGAGCCGCACAGCACAGAGGGAAAGCCAGAAAGAAAAAGAGATTGGAATAGCAGCGTTGTAATGCTGGAAAACTGGTTGTGTTTTTTACAGGGGGAGAGAAAAAAAAAGCGGTGTTTGCTCCTGTACCTTAAGGACAATTTGTTTAACAGTAGGAGTAATTGCATAGGGAAAATGGAAAGAGTGACTGAAGGTATTTACTGGGATGTTAGTGTAGGTGTGGGGCAAAACCAGCTCTGCCGGAGCACCAGGGCGCTTTTCTTTATATATTAAGTTTTGCTTCTTTTCATCCTCTTATTTTATTTGTCTGACCCCTTGCATTCTGAGGCCTCCTTGCTTTTTTATTTCTACATTTCTGGAAGGTAAATGCAGTTATGTGTCAGTGGGAGAAAAAAAAACAAATAGCTTTAAAATGAATAATCCAGCCTGGGCTGTGTGTGGCTTCAACTATAGAAGTGACTCACTGACTTCAGAAAGTAATAAAATACTTTTTATATCATACAAGCCGTATGTCATGTGTCTACTTCGCCTTCTCTCAACTTCGAAAAGTCTATCTATCTATCTATCTATCTATCTATCTATCTATCTATCTATCTATCTATCTATCTATCTATCTATCTATCTCCTTGCTCCCCTTTTCCTCTAAACTCCTTGAACTCCTGGTTTACAACCGAGTGACCACCTCATTAAGAATAACCTTCTTGATCCCCTTCAATCTGGATTTCGCCCTCAACACTCCACAGAAACTGCTCTTTTAAAACTCACAAATGACCTACTAACTGCAAAAACCAATGGACACTATTCTGTACTCCTACTTCTGGACCTTTCAGCTGCCTTTGACACGGTTGACCACCCCGTCCTCCTCAAAAAACTTTCCTCCCTTGGTGTCCGTGACTGTGCTCTTCAGTGGCTCTCATCCTACCTATCCCAACGCACCTTCAGTGTCACTAACAATTCTACTGCCTCCACTCATCTTCCCTTCTCTGTCGGGGTCCCCCAAGGTTCTGTTCTTGGACCTCTTTTATGTCATGTGTCAACTTTGCCTTCCCTCGACTTCGAAAAGTCAGTCAGTCTATCTATCTATCTATCTATCTATCTATCTATCTATCTATCTATCTATCTATCTATCTATCTATCTATCTATCTATCTATTATTAAAACATGGATGGTGTCAGTATAGTAGTGGACTTGTCAGTAAGGCAGAGGTTGGTGTCAGTAGTCTTTTGTTTTGTATTATTTAATTTTTGTATTATTTTTTACAATTTTTTTTTTTTTAGGAGCCCCATTGGTGGGCTTTAATTAAATATCAGCAGGGGGAATCTGCGCTGCATGGGGTGATTAGGGGTGTGCCCAGGCACATTCAGCACACCCCCTGCGCATGCCTATGCATCAATCCATTTCCCCATCTCTCCATCTGTCTATCTCTCCATCAGTGGCAGCTGGTGATAACATTTATTTTTGGGGGGGGGCGCAAACAAACCCCTCCAGGTCCTTACCTGCAAACTGAGCTCCCCAGCTCCCCTTATGGACCATACACCACTGCTTTTTATCTATCTATTACTAAAAATAAACTGTATATACATACTGTATAAAAGATATATCAATAGTAAGGTATTATTATTATTATACAGGATTTATATAGCGCCGACAGTTTACGCATCGCTTTACAACATTAGGGCAGACAGTACAATTACAATACAATTCGATACAGGGGGGAATCAGAGAGCCCTGCTCGTTAGAGCTTACAATCTCTGAGGGAGGGTTAAGTTAAACAAAAGGGTAATAGCTGTGGGGGATGAGCTAATGGAGAAGATAGTGCAGTTATTAGATGGAGGCAGGATAGGCTTCTCTGAAGAGGAAAGTTTTCAGGGATCGCCTAAAAGTGGATAAATTTGGAGTCAGTCTGACAGATTGGGGTAGCGAATTCTAGAGGATGGGCGAGGCTCAGGAGAAGTCCTGGAGGCGGATATGAGAGGAGGTGATGAGGGAGCTAGAGAGCAGGAGGTCTTGGGAGGATCGAAGAGGGCGATTAGGTTGGTATTTTGAGACTAGGCTAGTGATGTAGCTTGGGGCAGAGTTGTGGATGGCTTTGTAACTTATTTTTAGTATTTTGAATTTAATTTGTTGGGCAACTGGCAGCCAATGGAGGGATTGGCAGAGAGGGGTAGCAGACACTGAGCGGTTTGTAAGGTGGATGAGTCTGGCAGCAGCATTCATGATGGACTGAAGGGGGGATAGTCTATTTAAAGGTAAGCCAATGAGGAGGGAGTTGCAGTAGTCAAGGCGAGAGATAACCGGGAAGTGAATCAGGAGCTTTTGATGTTGCGGAGGTTGAGGCGGCAAGCTTTGGAAAGTGATTGGATGTGGGGCCGAAAGGAGAGTTCAGAGTCCGGGATAACACCTAGCACACTGACATGTGGGGATGGGTGGATGGTTGTGCCATTGCTCTTGACAGATAAGTCAGGGGAAGAGGCACGTGGGGGAGGAAATATTATAAGTTTGGTTTTGGACAAGTTGAGTTTGAGGAAGTGGTGTGACATCCATACAGATATGTCTGTTAGTAAGTTAGTGATGTGTGAGGAGACTGATGGAGTGAGTTGAGGGGTGGAGAGATAGATTTGTGTGTGTCATCAGCGTAGAAATTATATTGAAAGCTGTGAGAGGCTGACCCAGGGAAGAGGTGTAGATTGAAAATAAAAGAGGTCCAAGAACAGAACCTTGGGGGACCTTGACAGAAAAGGGAAGATGAGTGGTGGAAGTAGAATTGTTAGTGACACTGAAGGTACTTTGGGATAGGTAGGATGAGAGCCACTGAAGAGCACAGTCACAGAGACCAAGGGAGTAAAGTTTTTTGAGGAGGACGGGGTGGTCAACCGTTTCAAAGGCAGCTGAAAGGTCCAGAAGTAGGAGTACAGAATAGTGTCCGTTGGTTTTTGCAGTTAGTAGGTCATTTGTGAGTTTTAAAAGAGCAGTTTCTGTGGAATGTTGAGGGCGAAATCTAGATTGAAGGGGATCAAGAAGGTTATTCTTAATGAGGTGGTCACTCAGTTGGTGTAAACCAGGAGTTCAAGGAGTTTAGAGAGTTTAAAAGGGGAGCAAGGAGATAGGGCATAGGTTGTTAAGATTGGTGGGGTCCAAGGATGGCTTTTTAAGTATAGGGGTGACCAGTGCATGTTTTAGAGCATTGGGGAAAATGCCAGAGGTGAGGGAGAGATTGAAGATGTGAGTTAGAGAGTGTAGGATAGAGTCAGAGGGCGACCGTAGTGTTTGAGAGGAAATAGGGTCCAGGGGGCAGGTGGTTAGGTGGGCGTTAGAAAGGAGTTTAGCAACTTCGTCTGTAGTAGCAGATTTGAATAAGGGGAGTGTCAATTGTATCTGTTGATATGGGGGTCTTAACTGGGAGAGATACCTGTAGAGTGGAGATTTCATCACGGATTGTATCAGTCTTGTTTTTGAAGTGATTAGCGATCTCCTGGGCAGTGAGTGAGTCAGTGGGTGGAGGCGGTGGAGGACGAAGTAGAGAGTTGAAGGTAGAGAAAAGTTTACGGGGCCCGGATGAGAAGGTGTTAATAAGAGTTGTAAAATAGGTCTGCTTGGCAGTGTGGAGGAAAGAATAGTATTTTTGGATAAGGTAGATAATCAAAAAAAAAAAAAGAAAATGGAAGGATAAGACTGATGGCTAGATTTTAGTCTTATAGCTATTGTCTGTCTATCTGTTTTTTCTATCTATCTATCTATCTATCTATCTATCTATCTATCTATCTATCTATCTATCTATCTACACTGAGCAAAATTATAAACGCAACACTTCTGTGTTTGCCCCTTTTTATCATGATCTGAACGCAAAGATCTATGATTTTTTCTATTTCTCTCAAATATTGTTCACAAATCTGTCTAAATCTGTGTTGGTGAGCACTTCTCCTTCGCCGAGATAATCCATCCACCTCACAGGTGTGGCATATGAAGATGGTGATTAGACAACATGATTATTGCACAGGTGTGCCTTAGGCTGGCCATAATAAAAGGCCATTCTAAAATGTGCAGCCACAAAACCACCACCAAATCCAAATGTACGTCTTTCCTTCTGCCCTGACTCATGTATCTGTCTGTGTTACCTCTATGGAAGCTGGGATGATTGTCACCTAATGATAGTTATTTCGCTATAGATAAACTGCAGTCTCTGCAGACACTCCTGATCTTGAACTGATTTTTGGGGAAAATTGATTGGTTAGGATTGGTTATCCCCATTTGATTTCTGCTGATTCCATTAGGGAGGGTCTGCTCACTGCATAATTCTTCACATTGTGGCCAATAATTTATGTATGTTTATGGAAAGATTTTCGCAAGAAAAACGTCTCATGGATCTGATCAGCCGATCTGCCATCTCTTGACTTTGCTGTCCGGATACAGCACAATATTCACATGTGTTGCAGTTCATTCCAGAAAGAGTTTGAAATATTATTTAGAATGATGGGAGATCTTATGCAATCCATGAAAGTAGCGGGGCTTTCACTGTGCACACACACTGCACACAAATTTGCACTATCATAGGTAATAGTTTTGGCAAGTAATCTATAATTGCTCCACGTTTCATGTTAGGCTGATGTCACTATGGCACAACTCTGCTGCTGGCAACACATCGTCACCTGGGAGAGCCTTCTACTTACCTGTGAAATCGTTCCGTTGCTGAGCCCAAATGCTGCTAAATCCCCCTCACTAGTAATGGCACATCTTGCTGGCGTGACTCCTTAGAGATGCCATTCTCAAGCAGGGTTCCTTCAAAGGTTGCTAGGGGTTCCGTGAGTTGTAGTTGATTGATCCTTCATCTGATGGTGCCTAGATAGTTCCTTGCTAGCAGGCTAGTGAGATGTCCTGTCACTAGTGAAGGCGATTCAACAGCATTTGAGGCCAGCAAGGGAGCAATTCCCAAAGGCAGCCATTCTCAATCAGGGTTCCTCCAGAGGTTGTTAGGGGTTCCTTGAGTTGTGGTTGATTGACAAATATGATGGTGCATGCATAGTTCCAGGGCCATTAATTAGCAAAACCAACAGCATGACGCCAATGATTTCTTTAACAGGTGCTGTTTCTTTCTGGTAACCTGTTAGGTACCCACAGGAGGATTGCCTGTCTGTTGTGAGAAGCCTAAGGCCCCTTTGCCGCGTTTCGGATCTGTTTATCTCAGCAGGGGATCTGTCTGCTGATTCCCTGCTGAGCTGAGCGGAGCAGGCGGATGACAGGTCCGTGTCTGCTCTGCTTATGCAGAGAGAATATGGACACAGCCCGCTCTGACCTATGGGCAGTCAGCTGTCCGTTTACACCCGACTGCCCTGCAATCCGATCCATTCAGATGGAGGGGAATGGATCCGGTTCTGTTTGTTTTTGCTGGATCAGATTGGAGGTAGGCAGGTGTAAACAGGCACAAGTCCATTTAAATCCACAGCTTCTTTCAAGAGAATGGAGGGCCTGAGTTCTCCGAATGTTTTTGTCCTCGCATTACTTTGCTTGAGCTCACATCTAAGGCGGGTCATAGATGGTGCATTTTTCTTTCCTCGCTTGAAAAAAAAAATTGCTTGACTGAATCCTTCCCATGGAGTTATTGTGTTCTCCCTGCGGTGGAAGCCGTCTCTGCCGGGAGAACACAATGATTATTGCTAGCGGGTAAAAAATCCAACAGGCTGGTTGTACCCAAGTCAATCAATGGATCAACTAGGGTACAATTAGCCTGCCCATTGATGGTTTGAATCTCAACCATTACCTGCTGAAGAGGCCAAGATTCAAACCATCTTTGGCTGGCTTAAGTCTCAGTACCTCTTGGATGCTTTTTTTCTTCATTGGAGACCACTTTGTGGGCTGCATTGTTCCCAATGCCTACCAATGTAAGCAGCATTTTTCCCTTTTGACCCCAAATGTTTTGTTTTGGCAGAGGTTATTTGAGACCTGAAATTTATTTCAAGGGTTCCTTTGGGAAAACAAACCTTAACAAAAGCTGCCCTTGAGACTGGCAGCAGTCTCTTAGCGATCCTGACGCTGCATCTAAATCGCCGGGGTGACATCAGCCTTGCGCTCACCTACTGTCTGTGACTTGCCTATGGTTATAGGTAAACCCACTTGGCTCAGTTGCAGCTGCGCAGACACGTTAGTCATTACTCATTCACTACAGCTTAAACTATATACAGTGCAAGTCAACTGGCAGGCTGGGGAAACTAATAATAGAATTCTTTTGTCTTGCAAGGTGGATGTCATGTGTCTGCTTTTCTAATCTGCTGCTTTTAAACATGACCTCCAGACAACATGGAACAAAAACTTAAGCTGCAGACTTACAGTAGAATTACACGGATTACTGGATCTACCCGTCTCAATTAGCTCGATTTACAATATTACACATTGTAGCTATTTCTGACTCGGAATAATTGCCGTATAATTTCCTGTATTTAACCGATCGTGCAGGAAAGCTTGAGAGATGGAATGATGTCATGTGCTGGGGGGGAGGGGTCCTGTCCTGGGTTACGTGGGCAAGGAAGGGGTTAATTATACAGTGTGCAATGAGGAGAACAGAAGGTACCCCCTGCCTCCCGGACTGGAAGTGGTTTATATAGCAGAGGAACTTGAGTTCTGGCTTTCTGAGTAACTTTGTGGCCACGCGATAACATCATTGACGATCTGCATGATGTTAACACGATAATATTGTCTCTTTGGGGTTAAAGGGGTAATTTGTTGGGTTTCAAGCAAGCCAGAGATATAACAGGTCCTCAAATCCACTGTGTATTTCTGTTGTATTAATATTGCAGTGAAAAAAATCTACAGCATTGAGTAATAAAAATCTACAGAAAAGAGTGATCTGTTTTAGTTTTAAAATTTTTTTTTTTTTTTTTACATGGATCATGTACACTATGCAGGGGGGAGCATGTCTGGAAAAAGCAATTTTCAATTGTGGCCATCAGAATGAACGGGGTCTTTTTATGGAAAATTTGCTGTAGGCAATCCTATAATGTGTGTGGTATGTGTATGTCCTAGGATCATCAGCTCCTTCTAGTGGCCATAATTCTCAATTTTTCTGATTACAGTAATTCAGGAAAGTACCACATTATGGACACTAGGTGGAGGTGCCGATTATAGGAAATGCACATATTAGACACATTACAGGGATTACTCTTGATGGCTGTGTAAGTGCTGAGGCTTTCGCACAGCCCAATTTTTTTTTTTATTTTTTTTTTTTAAATACACTCAAAATGTACTGTATATCCAGGCATTACCCAGACTTACCCCCAAACCTCCCTCTTCCTTTCTAGAGGATGTACAAGTATTATTTTTATTATCTTGTTCCAGGTAAGGCAAACACCTTTTGTTATTCATCACCAAGACATGTGACATTTTTTCCGGGAGCAGGGATCAGCAGTTTTCTCTAGTTTTCCTCTTGAGGTAGGTTTTCCCACCCCAGAACTACATCTCCCAAGAGCCATTTTTCTACACACAGTGTATAGGTGGGCTCTTGAGGGTCAAGGGAGGAACATTGTTTTGCTGGTAAAGCAATCAATGTATGCATGTGGAGGGAGACAATGAGGGGCAGGGATAGGCACAGGTCAGCAGGTAATGCTGAGATTGCTAGTGGGAATTTCAATGCAGCGAGGCACTGTGTTGTCAGCCCAAACAGGAAGTAAGAAGCACACTGGATTTCTGGCAGATCAATGGATATTTTCAAGATATTTAAGGGAAATGCCGGAATGAAATCCAGGAATATGTGCATGTATTGAAGAGATGCACTGAATGTCTTTTTGGTTTTTGGTTTTTTGCCATGACATGCACTTTAAAATCCAAATCTTCCCAAAACCTACTTTTTGTGGGTGGAGACTTGTGAATCCCGTTACCTGCTATCTGTCCTTTTTTATGTCTTTATTCTGGAAGTAAAATTTCACTGCTGCAAGAATTCTTAATTACTGGCAAAAAGAAAAAGGAAATTCCATCACCTGTGTCCAAACCAGGGTTTCAGAAGATGGAAGGTCCAAATGATGATGTAATAGAATGAAAAATACTTTTGGAAGAAATATTTAAAGACACACTTATAGGTTCAACCAGAAGCACATTTGAGAGAGTGACAATGCAAGGGCACAGTTTGGAACCAGGGACAGAGCGTTTTTACCCTATAACAGGAAATATCTCAACAATGACTTTTATGGCAGGTTTACCAGGTGTTTAACCGCTTCCCGCTGATCTGGTGCATATATGTGGCCTCTTGGTGGGGGGGCTTTAACGCCAAGTGGCTGCATATATGTGGCCCTAGATAAACACTTTACTATGCTGAGAGTGGGCTCCCTGCACACTCCCTGCTCATTAACAAACAGGTACTAGAAAGCTCACAATTTGACCATTGCCAATCACAGCTGTCACGTAATCGGAATGCCTGCCTCCGCCTCCCAGGATCTAGATCCACTTAAAGGGCAGGAGCGGTGGCTGGTATTTTTTTTGGGGGGGGGGGTTGGCGGATTGTTTGCCACCACCCCCCCAAAAAAAAACAATAGCTGCCACTGCTCCCGACCCTTTAAGTGGATCCCGGATGGCAGACCCCCAACAAACCCCCCCCCCACGGTCAGACAGGGTCACGGTCGGTGAGTCAGTCTGGGCCCCACACTTACACCATCTCGCGGACAGCGTGGTGGGTGGGCAGCGGTGGCTTCTCTCTCTCCAGGCTTCGGGCTGCTTGTTTTCTGCTCGGTTTCCCTGCGCGTGTCTTCTCCCTCCTCTCCACCGTGCATCTCCTGCCAGCCAATCAGATTGGATCTCTTTTTGGCCAATCGGGTGACAGGTCTCATGACCCGCTATCTGATTGGCCTGTAGGAGATTCAGTGTTACAATAGCGAATATCTGTTTGCTATTTTAACAACTGGGTGGGCTCGGAGCCCGAGACCACCCTTTTTTGATACCTATTAGAGCCTCTGACTCTAATCACATGCTTCAAAAAAGGTTCCCCCCCCATTGGAGTCCATGCATCCGGCGCCCCTGTATGTAGATGCATGGATAGGGAGGCGGCGCTCGTGCTCCCCTAGTGGACGGGACGTCACTAGTCGGGAGGCGGCGGTGGGAAGGGGTTCATAACAGCTGCCTATTTAATAACATAGAAGAGAATTTTTGAAGTTCAATAACACGTTAATGATTTTATGACTGCATTTAACTTTATGGTTTGTAGTATTTTAGTTTTCAGTTGGGTTTAATGCAGGACATGTAGGATGTCAGTTACACCACATTCACATGCATGGCTGGGGGTGGCCATCGGGAAGAGCCAGACATACCAGATTTTAATGTTAATAAAGCTTACCTTTCCTTTTCAATCTGCAGCCACTCTAATTTTCTGTAAAATTCTATTCAAAATGGCAGTCTGGGGGCGTTGTGTATGAAATGCCCCAGCACTGGAATTTCCTGCTTGTGTGATTGGCTGACTGATTTTCCCAAATGTCTGCACTTACATATAAGTCAAATTTTAGGCAATAGGAATTTCAGCTTTGGTGAAATACTCCTCAAAGGTTAAATACTTCTAAGTGGGATGCAACTCTTCTCAGAACACTAAAGCCCCGTACACACGGGCAGAATGTCGGGAGACATTTGCCGGTAGTAAAAATACCAGCCGACATTCTGGAGGGGCGCTGGCTGAGGACGCATACACTCGGGCAAAATGTCGGGAGACATTTGCCGGTACTAAAAATACCGGCCGACATTCTGCCCTTGTTTATGTATAGGGCCGGATTCTGTCGGACGTGCATGCTGGAAAACCAGCAGCCGACCGACTCCCCGATCAGCACTTTCAGCCAATAGCAGAGAACACTGATCAGAGTAAAAAGTTTACAATCTGCTAAAAAGTTTGTTTTAAATTGTCACAGATCATCCAGAGGGTGATGTCTTTTTCTCAAAAAAAAAGAAAGTGAAATTACAGTTTAAAGCCAATTTGATCAGTAGCCTAGTGAACGAATAGTGTTTACACAACAACAATTCTGAATACGTAAAACAGGGTAAAACATTTAACCTGACATTTTATGGTGTTGATTGTAGGGCGCTACCCTCTGGAAGGAGATAATGTACTAAAGTACAGAGCTGAATAGTCCTATAATTTAGTCTAGTTTGGACTTTGTTGACTCAACTGCTGATAACAAAAGTAAAAATGATGGGCCTCATGAATGTCTGAAAGGACTTAAAGTGGTTGTAAAGGCAGAAGGTTTTTTTTACCCGCTGATTGGCTCCCGCTGTGTCCAATCACAGCAGGAGCGGGTCACTGGTGACGCATAAGCGCCCCAGACCCAGTGCATGGAATCATGCACCTGCCACAGTATATCTGCGTGGGGCGGTCCAGAAGGTTTTAAAGATGAACCCCAGGAAGTTAACAGCGGCACAAATTAATGTGGCTTGGTATTTATTATTAGACCATTAAATGCATTTTTTTTTAAATACACGCAATATACAGGTAAAAGCCAGTAAATTAGAATATTTTGAAAAACTTGATTTATTTCAGTAATTGCATTCAAAAGGTGTAACTTGTACATTATATTTATTCATTGCACACAGACTGATGCATTCAAATGTTTATTTCATTTGATTTTGATGATTTGAAGTGGCAACAAATGAAAATCCAAAATTCCGTGTGTCACAAAATTAGAATATTGTGTAAGGGTTAAATTTTGAAGACACCTGGTGCCACAAACTAATCAGCTGATTAACTCAAAACACCTGCAAAGGGCTTTAAATGGTCTCTCAGTCCAGTTCTGAAGCCTACACAAACATGGGGAAGACTTCAGATTTGACAGCTGTCCAAAAGGCGACCATCGACACATTGCACAAGGAGGGAAAGACACAAAAGGTTATTGCTGAAGAGGCTGGCTGTTCTCAGAGCTCTGTGTCCAAACACATTAATAGAGAGGCAAAGGGAAGGAAAAACTGTGGTCAGAAAAAGTGTACAAGCGATAGGGATCACCGCGCCCTAGTCAAGATTGTGAAAAAAAACCCATTCAAAAATGTGGGGGAGATTCACAAGGAGTGGACAGCTGCTGGAGTCAGTGCTTCAAGATCCACCACCAAGAGACGCTTGAAAGACATGGGTTTCAACTGCCGCATACCTCGTGTCAAGCCACTGTTGACCAAGAAACAGCGCGAAAACCATCTCACCTGGGCTAAGGAAAAAAAGAGCTGAACTGCTGCTGAGTGGTCCAAAGTCATGTTTTCTGACGAAAGCAAATTTTGCATTTCCTTTGGAAATCGAGGTCCCAGAGTCTGGAGGAAGACAGGAGAGGCACAGGATCCACGTTGCCTGAAGTCTAGTGTAAAGTTTCCACCATCAGTGATGGTTTGGGGTGCCATGTCATCTGCTGGTGTCGGTCCACTCTGTTTCCTGAGATCCAGGGTCAACGCAGCCGTCTACCAGCAAGTTTTAGAGCACTTCATGCTTCCTGCTGCTGACCTGCTCTATGGAGATGGAGATTTCAGGTTCCAACAGGACTTGGCGCCTGCACACAGCGCAAAATCTACCCGTGCCTGGTTTACGGACCATGGTATTTCTGTTCTAAATTGGCCAACCAACTCCCCTGACCTTAGCCCCATAGAAAATCTGTGGGGTATTGTGAAAAGGAAGATGCAGAATGCCAGACCCAACAACGCAGAAGAGTTGAAGGCCACTATCAGAGCAACCTGGGCTCTCATAACACCTGAGCAGTGCCAGAAACTCATCGACTCCATGCCACGCCGCATTAATGCAGTAATTGAGGCAAAAGGAGCTCCAACCAAGTATTGAGTATTGTACATGCTCATATTTTTCATTTTCATACTTTTCAGTTGGCCAACATTTCTAAAAAATCCCTTTTTTGTATTAGCCTTAAGTAATATTCTAATTTTGTGACACACGGAATTTTGGATTTTCATTTGTTGCCACTTCAAATCATCAAAATTAAATGAAATAAACATTTGAATGCATCAGTCTGTGTGCAATAAATAAATATAATGTACAAGTTACACCTTTTGAATGCAATTACTGAAATAAATCAAGTTTTTCAAAATATTCTAATTTACTGGCTTTTACCTGTAAGAATCACATTTTGATTTGGTAATGGCCCTTAGTAATCCCCTGTACAGCAGAGGTCAGACTGGGAGAAAGAGAAGTAGCACAAGGATTCGAACAGTTCAGTGCTGCAGCGCCCATTTGCTAACATGGGGGAGAGACAAGACCCAAAAGTATAAGTTGAATTAGGACTATACTATTCTTCACCATGCTGTGGTGTCCCAAAGCCTTCTGCCAACCACTCACATCTTCAGCTGGTCTGCTTCCAGGTACCAATCTTTGGCTGTTTCCATCGGCTGAACCCAGATGATGTCACTCCCGAACATTCATCTTGACATTGCCGATCTTGTACACTGAACTGCTCGTGCGCAGCTTAGTATACAGGGGCGTTCAGAGAGGTAAGAAACTTTAATGCAGATGAGACATCAAGGGGGAGATTTACTAAAACTGTTGCACATGTGTCGCATCTGGTGCAGCCATGCATAGTAACCAATCAGCTTCTAGGTTTTAGGCTGGATTCACACCTATGCATTTTTAGTGCTTTTTGCATTTTGCAGATTTGCACTACAGTCCATTTACCATGGTTTCCTATGGAACACGTTCTGTTGTGCAAATCTGCAAAATGCAAAAAGCACTAAAAATGCATAGGTGTGAATCCAGCCTTATTGTCAAAACTTAATTTGAACAAGCTGAAGCTAGAAGCTGATTGCATTCTATGCACAGCTGTACCAGATTCTGTTTTAGTAAATCTCCCCAAGTATGTCTGTTCGCCATTAAAAAGTCTGCCTGTTTTTATGCATTTAGGAATTTATATATTTTATCCTGACAATTTTTTTATTCCTAAATTTCTACTTTAATTGCAGTCAAGGAAAATCAGGTCTCCCATGGAACCAGGCAAAGACTTGTGCAATAAAAGCCTTCCTGCTACCATATTCTTGTTCTTCCACTGGAGGAGCCACTTGAATGAGCAGTGATACTCAACATTACAAAATAGTCCAGTTAAATGTAACTAACTACATAGCTCCCAACTATCCCTGATTTCGAGGGACTGTCCCTGATTTGGAACAGAGTCTCTCTGTCCCTCTTTCCTCTACATTTGTCCCTCATTTTGGTCTCATTTATATAGTTGTATATAAAATGCACTTTTTATCTATCAAAAAGTGTTTCCCAGTGCTAAACCTTTCATTCAATTTCTAGATTACTGTATTTGTAAATTCCAAAAGTGTTTATAAAGGAATAGTAGTGGTAAAAAAGCACTTGTGTGTTTAACCAATAATATTTTCTGTACAATTCTGGTTTAAGGGGGCGTGGCAGTGGTGTGTGTCCTATGCCTACAAACTTTTGCTAATAGGTGTCCCTCATTCCCATCTCAGAAAGTTGGGAGGTATGTAACTACAGCATATGAATTATGGAGCTGAGATTGTTTGTGTTTAACCCCTTTATGCAGGCATTAATACCCAGGAGGTGCCATGGCTTCTATATCATGTGATGAAGGATGTGTCCCGAAAGCTGCACATCAATGCAAACCCATTAGTTGTGAAGTGAATGGCAGGCTTAGCCTGGACTCCTGCCAGGCCATGCCCCCAACACATTTTGTTCCACCCCCTCAGAGCATGGGTGTATATGTGCAGTGTCTAGGTATTAAAACCCACTTTTCTTGCCACCGCATATATGCATTACATGGTTGGCAAGAGGTGCAATAAACATAGAGCAAAATTTGCATACATCCAAACAAATGATTACATAATACTGAAAAACTTTCAGCTGCAAAGGAAAAATGTGATATTTCAGGTTGACATTTATCATCCTGTCTACATGCTTTAAAGCAAAGTAATGTAAGAGTTTACTTTATTTACCTTTTGTAACGTCCATTAGTTGCTCTCCTATGCAGCAGGTACATGGGAGACTTTTTGCTTAAAGCGTAACTCCACTTTTGTTGAGAAAAAAAACATCCCACCTCTGGGCGATCTATGTACATTGCAGGGATTTTAACAAACTTTGTTGTAGATTCCTACCTTTTGTTATTCTGAAGAAATCACTGTTCCTCTGTGCCCCCCGTGTTAAGTGAGTCTAATGGGAGCGGTTTCATAAATATCAACCAGCTGCTGCAGAATCAGGGCTCTAATGAGAAACATTACAGGGTCTGCATCCCTTTTAGATGTTATTTCCTATTGGGAGTATCTTACCAAAAATGACATTTTTGTTGCAGGGGATGCCAAAAATCTGACTTGTATCTTAGCATAGACTTCTGGGAAAATCAGTGAGCCAATCACACAAGCAGGAAATGATGTTTCCAAAGGCGTGTTCTGTACACATTGTGTGCACAGAACACCTCCAGGTAGCCATATTGCGCTGAACTTTGCAGAAAATGACAGAGCTGCAGATTGAAAAGGAAATGTAATTTGTAATAACATTCAATTACAATAGGACTTGTGTCGCAAGTGTATACGCTATATTATTATTATTTTTTTATTTGCTATTTTTTCCCCCCCATAAAAGTGGAGTTACCCTTTTAAATATGATACTCGCTATCAATTGAAGCCCATCAAGGGAACCTGTGACATGACTAAAAGTACCAACCAGTTGCTCAATGGATGGAAAAAAATGGCTCCCTTTTGGGTAAACTATATTTGTAACATATTGTAGTGATTAGGGATGAGCACAGGTTTAGTCCGAATTGGGTTCTGACTGAAACCAGAAGGAAGCTGTCACTCTTGTCCACCGCCACCCAGTCAACTTCAGCCAGGTCATTCCCCATACACAAAGGTGCAGGGACGCTTGTGACATCATTAAGCTAACATGGCCACTTAGCCATATGTTATTGACCGGAGTCATAGCCGTGTCGCCATATTAGGTCAATGATGTCTCAAGTATGAAGAAGAGAAGAAAATTTGATCGCACACTCGACTCCAAAGGATGCTATTGAAAGTTCTTTATTGTCATAAGCCAGACAAAATTGCAAGGATGATTAGTTGACGCGTTTCACATGAAAAGAACCGTGCACACTCGAATTGTTTGGATTCGAGTGTGCGATCAAATTTTCTTCTCTTCTTGATATTACCTACGGTGATAATGCGGGATTAGCACCTTGGACCGGGTGTATCCACTTATTGCCTGAAGCGGTGTATGCGCCCTTGTTCTGTTTCTTGATGTCTCAAGTATGTCCACCTCTTTGTGTATGTGCAACCGCGGCAGGGGGAATGCCCTGGGTGCAGTTGACCGCTACGGAAGTTCGGACCAAACCTGTGCTTATCCTTGGTAGCAGTGCTGGATTAAACTCTGTGGAGGCCCCTAGGCAATCGAAATTCTGGGGGTTTGCAGGTTTCTGGAGGTTTCTCGTTCATGTGCACTAGTGGGATAACATTGAACTAAGTAGTGTGCACGTTTGCCACCAAATGGAGATGAGCATCACTACTGTACATTACAAATACTTAGGTTGCACCAACATTTTTTACAAACTGACAGCTGAAAGAAGATGGGCTTTTAGGAGACAAATTGTAATGTGAACCTGATGTCTATTGTTTATGTACTTTTTTTTTTAATTCTCTTTATTGTTTTTTCAAAAGGGGTAACAGAGTTACAAAAACAGAGCCTTGGGGCATTCCCCGGCTCGAAAAAGTACCACGTAAACCGCTACCTAACAGGTTATCTACCTAAATAATACTATTAGCTACAGAAAAAAAACAAAAAAAAAACCATACAACAATACAAACAATAAAACACCACTGCTCAGTGACTCCATTTGGAGAATTATGAAAGGATAGTGGGCTACTCGTCTTCGATAGAGGTGTAGTTTCCCAAGAGGGAACTTTGGTACTAGGCCTAGAATATTAAGGATTCAAATATAGGGGAGTATCATGAGGGTCTTAGCAGGTGTTAGCATGGATGGAGTAGTCAATGTGTATCAGATAAACTGGTTATTCTTGAGCAGCATTAGTGGAGGGCCAAGTCAAGCCATAGCTTCCACACTTTGTCAAATTTGGCAATACACCCACGGGAGAGATATGTGGCTTTATATAATGGTATTGTAGACTTGACCGAGGCTTTCCAGAAATTTAGAGAGGGCGCGTCTGATTGTTTCCATTTCAGCAATATTGCTTTACGGGCGTAAAAGAGCAAAAGTCCTATGAGGGTCTGAGTTGTTGTGCGGTGCGCTAAATGGCCCAGCAAGCAGACTGGTATAGTCTGCGGGATTGTTAATAGCGAGGCTATAAATTGTGTCATCTCTATATGGTTTATGTACTTTAAGTTGTTATTAGGTACATTACATTAGTACAGTATTTTATCTGTAGAGTCTTTAATGTAAAGTTTTCATTTCTTTCAGTTGATTTATTTTTTTCTATCCTTTGTAAAAAATTTAAGAACGCTTATTGTTATTTTCTTTCAAGATCAAATCAGTATTATTTTGTTCCATTGTCGTGGGTCCCTTAAATGGTGTGGGGCCTGTAGGTCAGTGCCTACTCTGCCTAGTTGGTAATCCAGCACTGCTTAGTAGTGATCAGTTGCTCAAAAGTGGATCATTGCGTGATCATGTGTTTTTTAACCACTACTATGTTATTATTTTTTTTTTTATCTAAGATGATAGGTGACCCTTTGTTTCACTGCTTACAGATCATTTGCTACTCCTAGCAACGAATTACTAGCAATATATGTGGCATTACTCGCTGTTACAAAATACACATGTAGCCCTACCTTAGATGGAAAGTAGATAAAAGTTTTAATTAGTTATTTTTTGTCATTTCAATGGTTACTGATAGTAAAACAGTATCAGACATTTTAATTAAGCCGGAATGCTACCTTCTTCTTTTTTAACATACTCCTAGCCCCCACAGACCCCTCCACCCCGGGCTGAGGATTTGTCCTGCTTCAGTGATGAAGTCCTTAGTTTTATGTGTGTGAAATGACTGCGGTACAGGCCCTGGCTCATCTGCCTGTACAATATCGGATGACTTTTGCAGCGCTAATGTCCTGCACAGTCCACTAGGACCTAGCCAAGATTAGCGGAGTCATTTGGTAAAATGCCTTCAAATGGACTCTGGGTAACATCCCAATAAATAATAATAGGCCATTTCTGCACAACTTTATAGCTGCTGTTGGTGGCGGCAGTCATCTTGAAAGAGAGTCCAGCGATGCTGATGAAATATATTCATTGAGCTCGGGTAAGAGAATAGAGGAAACCAAAGTGAAAAACTTTGTTTAATGAAGATTTCAAACTCTGTCTCTTGTTACATATATATAGATATTATACATTGTAATGTTCTTGAATAGTCACCTTTAATCCGTCTTTACTATCGTTCCTTCTTGTACACCTGCAAACATTAAAAAACAAAAAAAACCTGTATGTTTATCCAAAGATGTTATGGAGAACCTTTTCATGCAGCTTTAGCCCTCTCAGATCTGCTCTGTAGTCCTTCTACTTGCAAGGTCAGGCCTGGAAATGTTGGACAAGGGGGTGTGCCTACACTTATGCAAAAAGCAACTTTACATTTATTGTAAAGTGAATTTTTTTCAAATTAAAATAGATGTCATACTTACCTGCTCTGTACAATGGTATTGCACAGAGCAGTCTCTTACCTTCTCTTCTGGAGTCCCCCACTGTCCTCTGCTCCTTTCCTGCGGGTGCCCCCTCAGCAAGCTGTGTGCTAAGGGGGCACTTGTGCGGGTGTGCTTCTTACCTGCCCTGCGTGTGTCACAGCGCCACCCACTCCCACCTCACCCACCCCCTATGGCTCCTGCAATTGCCTGTGTCTCCTGTGAGACGAGGAGGAGGGGAGAGCGGGGCTGAGCCTGGACAGTGCTGGATCATGAGAGAAGGCAGGTAAGTGTTTAGGAATTGGGGGCGGGGGGGGGCATCATGCCTGCATAATGTTTAATTTAAACGTGCTAGCAAATTTGCTTAAGCATTTTGTGGTGGTCTGTTGTTGTGACTTAGATGTGGATCAGATCACATAAGGTATACATTTTATACAAATTACTGCAGAAAACCCGTTGATTTTATGGGGTTCACATACTTTTTCTTGCCACTGTATACTGCAGCTTACCAGGCCTGTGTTGCATTATTTCTATTACTTGCCAATAACGCACTCCCGTTCCAAAGGCTGACCGCGCTCACTCACCATACTATATCAATGGGGCAGGAGGCTTATCAGCCTAGGACAGGACTACAGCTCGCCCTCCCCTCTTTTCCATAGCAGGGGGTGTTCTGTAGTCCACAGAGAGAATGTTGCAGTTTGTAAATGGTTTACTGGGATTATGGCTAAAGATATCAGCCATAACACCGGTATTTTTTCTCCAGCCAGTGGCTGTCTTTCTCATGAAAGTGTTCTGAGCGGCTTATTAGCTGCTGGAATGCTTTCAGAAGCGCTCGCCGGTGTTTCTCAAGCTTACCATTTCCACCGGCGCGCCCGAGAAACTAGATTGGCTTTGATCGCCTCTATAACCTTGGAGAACCAGAGCGACGTCATGACGTCACTTCCAGTCCAGGCTGGAAGTAAACAATTGTCCTTTTTGTTTTTTTGTTTTCTTAAATAAAGCGTCACCTATGGAGATTTTAAGTACCGTAGTTTGTCGCCATTCCACAAGCGTGCACAATTTTAAAGCGTGACATGTTGGGTATCTATTTACTCGGTGTAATATCATCTTTCATATTGGATTAAAAAATTGTAGTATATGTTGTGTTTTTTTTTTTTTTTATTAATTAAAGTGTATTTTTTTCCCAAAAAATAGTGTTTGAAAAATTGCTCCGCAAATACCATAAAAAACATAATTGTTTATCAGAAACTCTAGGGAATAAAACGGCAATCATTACAATTTTTTATGTCACTGTGTAATTATGTTTTTTATATATAAAATGTTTGAGGGTTATAAGTAATTTTCTAGCAAAAAATACTAATTTAAACAAAAAGTGCCAGAAAAGGCCGGGTCTTCAAGTGGTTAAACTGACATGTTTGTGTTGTCTTTTTTCCTCCCCACTTCAGGCTTTTCAAGTTGCAAGGCAGCTATTAATACACCAGCAGCAAGTCAGTGGAGTAAAGAGCCACAAGAGGAATGACAAGCAACTACCCCTACAGGTAGGAAAGCACTTGGCTTTGATGCTGATTTGGAAAGTGAAAGATGTTCAGATGTGTGCAAGTGAAGCCGGTGACAAGACTAGCTGCTGGTCACTGTTATGTCCAACAGAAATGATAGAGTAAGCTTTGTTCACTCTGATCCTCATGAATTGGCTAAATGTAAAGACTTTTACCTGCGTTATCAAAAAATTAGCTTGACTGATGCTATGTACTAGCTGTCAGGTAATTGTGCATAGGCTCTTCACACAAGCTCTTATAGTATTCACTGCTTGCTGCTTTACTGCACATAGAATAGCTTGGACATTCAACACCGCAGTACTGCTGGTAAACAGCTGAATACACAGATGGGAATACATATAAGGAGGAGGGTTTACCTGCCGAAGCTTTTGTATCTCTGTCTATGTAGTTTTGAAATATACACAGCTCTGCCACACAGCACAGCCCTATCTGACAGGGCAGGAGACCCAATTTTCTGCTGCTGCAGTCCAGTTATACTTCTCCCCCAGCCTGTGACTGAACACTGAAAGGAGCTCATCTCTCTATCATCCCGCTCTCTGCTTCTGTCAGCATGCTCCTTGCACTGCAGCACAACTGACTGGATCCTTGTGCTGCTTCTCCCTCCCCCAGTCTGAGCTGTGCTGTACAGAGACCGCATTAAACCGATAACAGGTTAAATCCAGATACTTACACTGCATAGTTTAAACATACATTTAGGGTATATTGCTGAATACAGACCAGCATTTGTTTATGTATTTTATGTCTGCCTGGAGTTCATCTGGTATAGTAAGCTGTATAATGCAAGGATGAGGACTTTTCTGCACAGATATTTTATGAATGTTAACTCAATTTGTTTTGTTGTAAAATATCCCAAAATGCATCTGCTCACTGGCTCTGGCTTTGGATAGTAGACTGGGGAGCCTATTCAATAATACTCTTTAAGAAGGAACTGCAACTGAAGGCCAGGGGTCCAAACCAATGTGCTGCTCATAATGTAGTATATGAAAAAAGGGGCCACCACCATGAAGTTAGGCAACACTTATATTGTATATTGTTATAATTATGGGGGAGGGTGGGTAGAGTTCACAACTCTTTTGACTTGGCGGTAAATAATGTAGTCATCTGTCTGGTATGGAGGTGTCATCAGTCCAAGGGTGACCTCTGTTTGTACCACTTAGAACTTGATTTGTTGTAGCCGTATTAGTGCAATTGTGACAGAGAAAATTGAGTACTGTCCGTGATTGTTAGTGCAAATAAAAAAAGTATCACGGACAGTACTCAATTTTCTCTACCACTTAGAAGAAATAAAATTTGTGTATACGTGGGGGAAGATGTGTAATTAATCTTATGGTGTGGAAGATGGTGTTGTCACAGGTCATAGCAGCTGGTTATCTTTATGGGCCAAAAGATGCTCGTCATAGGGTAGCAGTGGGGATTGCGAGTCTGGAGGAGTGATGTACTCAAGTTCTTACTGAAGCCACAGAGTGGTAGGACTATTTAATCCATGGATGGGTTGTAGGTGTATCAGTGCATGAGATGACCTTGTGTGTCATCATTCTGTGTGTGGTGTGGGTTGTCCTCCCCAAATCCCTCTTCCAAAACAAGTCCTAAAGATATGTACCAAGTCAACCCTCTCACTTACTGTCCCTGAGCTATCAGTAGATTAAGAAATCTGCTACCTGGTGTGTGTTGGGAGATGAACAAGAGTCAGCTACGCTGTATTCAAGATCCATGCCAGAGTTACGTCCCCTAGGACAGCCCATAGATGAGGCTGTGATGCTGGTGTCACTGAGCAACTTACAGTACATGCCATTTAATTCACGGTAAAGCTGTGCGTGGGTTGAGGTTGGGTGCTGTGTGGGGATCTAGGCTCAACTGTGCCCTGTATATGACCTTGAAGAGTATACGAAGGGATAATGTGTGTGTGAGTGGTGTGGAGTTGCTAGTGTGACTTGTCCTAGTGGTGGTAGGGGGATGCCAATTGTAAAAGGAGGCAGAGAGTGTTACGAAGTGGCCTCACCAAAGATTAAGGTTTCTGCTACATATTTATGAAAAATACAATGTCAACGGTAGCCGCTGCACACATTAGTGGAAATCCGCTGGGTGCTTTATGGTAAAAATTGCAGTAGATAAGCCTGGTTAGTTCAAGGCACTCACAGGACTTGCAGAAGGAGAATAGAAGTAAAGAACAGACATTTAAGGTGTCCAATGTTTCACTGGGGCTCAGCCCATTTTTATCAAGATGGAGCAAACCCTGTGGAAACGGTGAGCATATTAATCGTCTGTTATTTACTGTCCTGTGGTTGCCGTGACCTACTCAGACTTATTTATGATAGATAGATAGATAGATAGATAGATAGATAGATAGATAGATAGATAGATAGATAGATAGATAGATAGATAGATAGATAGATAGATTCTAAATAACGTGTTGGGCTTCTTCCAGTGTCTCTGGTGCCGTCACCTCTTTAACCCAGAATAAACAGCAAATGTTTTAAGATCCCGTAACAATCTGCTGCCCCAAACTGATAAATGAAATAGCTGACCTGTCTGTTGTAAGTGGAGTTTATTTGCAGAAGAAACAATTTATCACACAGAGAAGGAAGCCACGAGTGTTTGGAGACAGATTACATATACATCAAATCCCGCTGGCTCAGCCGGAGCCGAGCGCTGCCAAATACACTCTGCGTCTACCAGATAAACCCATTCGGCGTCACCTACACACAGTCCAATGTTGTGCAGGAGGAACGAGCGACCCTTTATAGTTTAGAAAACGAAAGATGGATGTATCGCCAGGTCTGACATTTGTCTACACATTGGTGTGCTTGTCCAGATCCCAGGCCCGTGGCCAAAGATGTCTAAAGGAAATCAGTTACAGAATAGTTTGCTGCTATCATAATTCCTGCAATATATTTTTCATTCCTTGGATTAAAGAACAATCGCTAACAATAAAGCTGAATATTGTTTTAAAAGAGGAGCTATTGAAATCACTAAATTTGTTGGTACGTAAGACTCTCTCAAACTAGGTTTGTTTGTCCACCCTCGTCAATCATCAAGTGGGAGCAGAACAAGCAAAGCCGTTGCTGAATCTTGGGAGCAATTTTTTTCATGATTCAGCTTTGACATACTGAGGAAGACACACCAAGGAAGACAAATTCAAGTTTTGACGTTAGAGATAATTTAAAGGCATGGGTACGCCATAACCATTCTTTTTAATGTCACAGAGAACATTATGATGTTTTAAAATTATAACATGAATAAGTTATTACAGAAGTACCACAGAGTGAAGTTTCCAAATATGAATTGAACTCTCTTATGTGTTTATGTACGGTTATGCTGCGTACACACGATCGGAATTTCCAACAACAAATGTTCGATGGGAGCTTGTTGTCGGATATTTTGGCCGTGTGTGGGCTCCATCGGACATTTTCCATCAGAATTTCCGTCAAACAAAATTTGAGATCTGGATCTCAAATTTTCCGCCAACAAAATCCGTTCCCGTAAATTCCGATCGTGTGTACACAATTCCGACGCACAAAATTCCACGCATGCTCGGAATCAAGCAGAAGAGCCGCACTGGCTATTGAACTTCATTTTTCTCAGCTCATCGTATGTGGTTTACATCACCGCATTTTTGACGTTCAGAATTTCCGACAACATTTGTGTGACCGTGTGTATGCAAGACAAGCTTGAGCCAACATCCGTTGGAAAAAAAAAACATGGATTTTGTTGTCAGAATGTCCGATCGTCTGTACGCGGCATTACTGTGCAGCATTACTGTGCAGCATTTGGAATATGTACAGAGGCAGGGAAAGGAACTGGTCACGTGATTCGATAAGGATGAATTGATACCTATGCATTGAATATGCATTTTGGAGAAAAATTCCATTCTTTGACTCTTCAGTGCACCCCAATACATAGATACATTGGCACTAACCAAAAGTGAATCATTAAGTTTATATCCTGTTAGGAGCCCACAGGAAATGAATAGGCAGACACGGGTTAGGTGTGAATGGCCTCGATGGTTCCCTCCAATCATAACTGAAAATGAATCCTTGAGATGCATAAAGGGAGCCAACCTTGTTGGAGCTTTCATTTTCATCTAGGCCCTGCTGTAGTGCACCACTCCACCCCACTCTCATTGTTCTGTAATCAGATTAATCTTGGAGCAAAACTGAACACTTGCTGAAGTGCAGACATCTTCCTGCCTCTGACATACAGTAAAAAAAAAAGGGACTAACAGCCAATCCAGATTCAAGCCTGCCTTGGATTGGTGAAGCAGGAAACATATAGACTGGAAGGTACACAGCACAGGCTTAAGTCATTCTAATCCTTCTACTCCTCCTGCCGAGCCTTTTAGATGATCTTTGAAATTGGTCTGCTGTGGATGACCAAGAATTTGTTAAATTGGATAAAGCTTCTAAATGTAGCACAGCTACATTGTTTACAGGATGATACTAGTATGCGACTTATTACTTTCACCTGCTACCTTTGAACTTTTCTACTATGGTATGCATATCAGTGGTGGACTGTTATTACCCCAGCCAACATCCACACATTAACCCAGCCTTTTTCAACCAGAGTGCCCAGGCACCCTGGGCTGCCTTGAGGTTTTTTTCAGGGATGCCTTGACAAAATGTCTAAAAATTGCCCAAAAATGTATACATGCCAGTAGGTGGATCAAACCTGCCTTTTAATTACACAAAGCTACAGGTTTTTATTGTGCACCATTTCAGCCATCCAGCCACTGGTGTCCTGATATCATCAGTGTTGATAAGTAGGGTGTTAATTGCCTGTCCTTTTTCATCAGCACTGGGGTCACATTAGCTGGGTAAGAGATAGGGAGAAGAGAAACATTGGTACACTAGTCAGTACTAGTGTGCAAACGTGTATTTGCTTTGAAAGAATAAAGCGCCTCTAACATGGTGTCCTACGTGTGTTGATGCTCCCGCATGACGTAAAACTATTAGCATAGTTTTTTACATTTTAGAATGCGGTGCCTTGAGACTGTCCATAATTTCAAAGGGTGTCTTGACTTGAGAAGCACTGCATTAACCTCTACACCTCTTCCTCCCTCTGTGTATGACCTGTACATTTCATCCATTACCAAACTTCATATTTTAACCTCCTTATATACCAGCATTTTCTTTATGTGCAGCAGTTTGCAGCAAAAAATTAGATTACCTTGGGGTTTCTACTTTCCAAACCGGGGTCATTTGGGAAGTGGGGTACCTCCTGTCCCAGAATTTGTATTTCTTACGTTTTATAAGCAAATATAAAGGGAAGCTTTTTTTTTTTTTTTCAAAATGTTTGGACTTTTTTATTTTTTATAGTAAAAAAAAAAGAAAGTGATTATTAAAAAACACCTAAAAAAGTTTTTGTCTGTCTCCAAAAAATGATATACTGTACAAATTATTTGGGTACAGTGTTGCATCACCAAGTAATTGTCAGTCAAGCTATCACATCACAAAAAAATGAAAAATTACATGGTAATAAAGTGGGATTACAGGCTAGTATTCAAGTGGTTGAAGTGAACCTATGTCCAGACTATGTAGAATAAGTATCTACATATCCTGAACAAGCAGTAATAGCACTTTAAAACAATCCTTCATTCACCTCTCTATCCATAGGCGTTATGGAGAAAATCATTTTTAAAGTTAATCACAAGCATTAAAATCTAAGCTCCTATCTATGAAAGCAGAATCTTGGTATCCTGCTATATACACAGCAGGTGATTCTAGGCTTCCATTCACACTAAGTAGCACATCGTGTGTACAGATGTTGCTGTGCTGTATGCATAGGGTAGCTTATTCATTTCAATGGACTTCCATACACATGGCAAATGCGGCAAAGAAGCTTGAGTATCTTTTTGAGCTGTGAACTTTGTGCATTTTTAGCCATGCATTTTGTCATGGGTCCTAAAGGCTGCGTTTGGGTTGCTTTTAACAATGAATGGCACCACAAGCGCAACAGGTCGGGTTACACATTTTGTCAATGTGCACATAGTCACATGTTTTTACACACATTCTGACACTACTGCACTGTGAATGCAGCTTTGCTGTTAGAAACTGAATGATACCAACTTCAGAGTCTTTGTTAAGAGTCTACGAGGATCTTTGAGAAGGAATTACTTTGCAGTATATGCAGCTAAAAAGGTGAGTGCTGGCTTATTTTAAAGCTCTTTTACTGCTTGTTCATAGCTTGGCCACTTTAACTTTTACTTGGTTTAAATATTTTAACTACATCTATAAATAAATCATTTATTTTCTCAACTTGTTCAAATTAAGTGTCTGTACGTGATTACATTGCTCTGCCCACTAAGCTGTGAATATGCGGTGAACAGTGATTCTGTGCGTCATCATGTGGTTCTGAAAATGCACATGGACACTGGGTTAGCCATTTTTTCATTGTTTCACTTTTATTCGGGTACATAAATGTGAGCAGACATTTTAGTTAACTGTACAGATGAAGGGACCTCTACGGTAACCAGTCAGAGAGACCCTTGCACTGTGTTATTGCTGTTAGATGTACAATCAGAAAAGTAGCTTGTGGATGTACATGTGATTGTAGCATATATGGCAAGTTTAAAGTATAATTAAAGGCAAGTTTTGTTTTGGATTTAGATTTTAATTTTTAGATTTTTAGATTAGGTTTTCATTTCTGCATGTGTATCTATTAAGGAGATTCACTCGCTCTAATTGTCCTGGTGACTATTATAACCAAAAGTAGAACTGAAAAAAAAATCTAAAACATTGAGTTTCCACCAGATCAAGAAAAAAGGGGAAATCTTCTGGTGGGGATGCTAGTTTTGGTGACAACCAGGGATTCCCTTATTTTGCAGGGATTTCCTATCACTTCCTGTTTGGCTATGTAACAGTAAGGGAAATCTCCCCAATGGGACACAGATGGCAACTGAGAGGGCTACAGAGGGCTATAATCCTCCCTTAGGACAGCCATAGCCAGTTCGAATCCCAGCCGGTTCAGCAGGAAATGGGCAGGCTGAATGTACCAAGCTGATCGATCGATCAACTTGGGTACAGACAGCCTGACAAATTCTCTTGTGATTATCGCTAGCAGCTGCTATAGCCACAAGCGATAATCTCTGTCTTCTCCCGGTGGGAATGGCTCCCCCCTGTTGGGAGAAGACAATTCTTTAAGTATTAAATTAAAGTAAATGGGATCTAGCTAGGAATAATAGAAGCTAAGATGGAAACAGACATACTGTACACCTGTCAGGAGAAAGTAAGCTGTCATTTGTGACGCTCATCTGGTGTTTCTACTTGCCTGGCTGTTATACTTATGGTTTTGCTACGGTACTCTTTAAATCACTGACCCAAAATAAGTAGAGATTCAGTTTTTCTTTTTTAGAATTTTCATTTTTACATGCTTGTTCTGAATCATTGACTCAGAAGTATTGAGCCAGATGCTGCTGGGAAACTAGCATTTTCAGAAATAGACCAGCAGTAGCAGCCTTCATTTTACTCCTATGACAGGTGTACTTTAATGAAACAGTTAATGAACATACACTTTATAGCCAAACGTTTGTGAAAACTTGATCGTCAACCTGTATGGCCTTGTATCACATCATATTCCAAACCACTGGCTGTTAATATAGAGCTTGCTCCTTCTTTGTGGCTATAATGGCCTTCACCCTTCTGGGAAAACTTTCCATAAGATTTTGGAAGTTGTCTGTGGAATTTGTGCCTTTTCAGACATAAGAGCATTGGTATGGTCAGGTTCTAATGTTGGATGAGAAGACTTGGCTTGCTATTCTTTCTAATTCACTTCAGAGGTGTTCAGTAGCGTTGAGGTCAGGGTTCTGTGCAGGACACTCAAATTCCTCCACAACAAATTCATTAAACTATGACTTTATGGAGTTGGTTTTGTTCTGGAACAGAAAAGGGCCTTCTCCAAACTGTTACCACATAGTTGGAGGTGCATAATTAGAAACACGTGAACTCAATAATTTGGAGGGTTGTCAACATACCTTTGGTCATATAGGTTGGTGTGATGGTCAGGTATTCACAGACGTTTGGCTATTTAGTTTACATAGTAATATTAACTGATCCTGTATATCAGCAGCTTGTGCGTAAGGTTTAGTGGCCTTTTAAATGACCAGAAACCTGCTCAATCTGTGTCTCTCTCTTTCTCTCTCTCTCTCGCTCTCTCTCTCTCTCTATCTATCTCTCTATCTCTTTTATTTGTGCAGGATACCACTGCCAATAGAGAGGGGCTGGCTACAGAGGAGAGAGATGAGACAGATAAAAAGGTAAATATCAAACTAATGTACCTGTTTGTGTTGCCAGTTCAAGAATAGGAGACATATAATGGGCTAGACTTGTAAAAATATGGCTTTGAAGTAAACCTGTGCTTTGCCCCTACAGTTAAATGTCAGCCCTTTCTGCTGCTTATTCTTGCGTATACCCTTTTCTCCCTGGCCACTCTGCAGGAGTTATTAGAAGAATCCCTGTATGAACTCTAGATCCCTGGTGTCCAACCTGTGGTCCAAGGGCCATGTGCAGTCCTTTGCATGCTGTCTTTTGTGGACTCCAGTAGTGGTAGCATTGATTTGCAAAGAGGATGTAATGACAGTGATCTCTAACAGTCTCCCATAATGTCCCCAGTGTCTGAAAGTCTTCTGCAGCAAGTTTACAGTCTAAAGCACAAACCAATCAATTTGACCAGAACTTATGGAAAGCTATGTTTGGCCCCCCCCCCACATTATAATGCTTGAGCCTGGCAAATGCTTGCTCCGGGGCTCAGTGCTGAATTATAGAGAGAGAGAGAATTATAGAAAGGGAGTCATATTATCCCTCTTATCTGAATGTTTGAACAATATCTCTTCACTTCAGGCATGCAAAGAAAGCAGCGGGGAGTGGAGAAGAGAAGGTGGGTACCTGAAACGGGGAGGTGGGAGGGTAGCCCAAGCATGCCTGCAAGCATTTAATTGAACCGGTTCCCTACTACAACAAGTGTTATGCCCCGTACACACGGTCGGATTTTCCGACGGAAAATGTCTCATAGGACCTTGTTGTCGGAAATTCCGACCGTGTGTAGGCTCTATCACACATTTTCCATCGGATTTTCCGACACACAAAGTTTGAGAGCAGGCTATAAAATTTTCCGACAACAAAATCCGTTGTCGGAATTTCCGATCGTGTGTACACAAATCCGACGGACAAAGTGCCACGCATGCTCAGAATACATAAAGAGATGAAAGCTAGTGGCTACTGCCCCGTTTATAGTCCCGACGTACGTGCTTTACGTCACCGCGTTCAGAATGATCGGATTTTCCGACAACTTTGTGTGACCGTGTGTATGCAAGACAAGCCGACATCCATCGGAAAAAATCCTAGGATTTTGTTGTCGGAATGTCCGATCAATGTCCGACCGTGTGTACGGGGCATTAGTCTTGTTGTACAGCCTCCTTATAGTCTTCTTAGATTGCAGTGTGAGGACCTTCCTATGAAATCCATTCAATGTATAGCCAATCAGGTAGACCATAATATTTAATAGGTGTTGGTATACCTCAAGTAAATTAGATGATCAGATTGTAACTTGTGTGGCAATGTTAACAGGTTAAAGAATACCTGTACGGATAAATATTGGGACATTTAAAAATGGACTTTAAAAGTTCTCTTTAACTAACTCATCAAAGTATTGCTTTATGGCAATAATTAACTGTGGTAATAATGTCAGCAGCATTGGTTCCAGTCACTCGTTGATGTTTAGTAATAGGGAATTATAACCCATGAGGTCTGCCCACTATTGTTTTAGAAGTTGAGATGAACAAGGTCTCTAGAAAGAGTTATTGAGGAGGCCTAAAGATAAGAGAGATTTGACTGCAGGCAGCAATATGTAGAAAAGAAAAACATTCCATTAAATACCTGTTTTTCTTTTTTGTGGCTGTATTTAATGGATGAGACAAGGTCATGTCGATGCACAAAGTTAATTGAAACTTGCACTGAAAAATATCTGTAGGCTTCTATTGCTGACTTCCTGAAAATGTTATTTGTCTGGCTCTCTCTGGTTTGATGGTCTTGGAACAAACATACAACTAGTGAAGTCAGAATACCTGATCCGTATACATGTTGCAGGTCACTGATTCAGAAAGTGTGAAAGGCACTGGATCAGCATGACAGCTAGGCAGTAAGTATTTTACAGGGGATCAGCAATCCCAGCATACATGTTTGTGTCAGTACAGGTTTCCTTTAATTGATGAAAAAAAAATCTAACATTAATATTATTATTATAATACAGATTTATGTATTGATAAAAAAGTTTGTGCAGCATTTTACAACATGGGGGAAGACCGTAACGTTACAGTACAATTCCATACAAGAGGAATCAGAAGACCCTGTTCGTTAGAGTTTATTAACCAATAGGGAGAGGCAAGTAATACAAGAGGTGAAAGTAAAACAAGAGGTCATAACTTCTAGGGTTGAGCTGGTGAAAGAGTTCTTTATTAGTAGAAGGCAGGATAGGCCTCTCTGAAGCGATGGGTTTTCAATGATCGCCTAGAGGTGGACAGAAAAGGAGACAGTTAGATTGTGGTAAGGAGTTTCAGAGGATGGAAGAGGCTGTGCAGAAGTCCTGGAGGAGAGCATAAGAAGAGGCGACAAGAGCGCTAGAGAACAGTAGGTCTTCAGAGGAGCAGAGAGAATGGTTTGATTGATATTTTGAGATGAGGTTGGTGATGTATCTTGAAGCAAAGTTATGGATGGCTTTGTAGGAGGTTGTTCATATTTGGAATTGTATGTATTAGGTGAGTGGAAGCCAATGGAAGGCCAATCAGTCTGGCAGCAGCATTCATGATGGATTGAAGGGGGCATAGTCTATGTAAAGGAAGTCCTATGAGGATGATAAAACATACCCACTTTAACAATTTATAACATTATCAAATTATTTTTTTTATATATTTATCAGAAAATGGCCCTGATTCATAAAGGTGTCTTATGACTTAAGGAGCAACAAACGGGCATTCTAACATGATCTACCATAATAAAAGTAAGGCCTCTTTAGCACGCCTTTTAGGTGTACTTTATTATGGCTTACAGTGACTCTCACTTTCTTAAATTTATAGAATCAAAGTCCAAAGGAAAAGGTTAAGACCTATTCCGCGTCACTGTTCTTCATTTCTGTCACATTCAACATTCAGTTTAAACAACTTTAGCAGCACCCAGCACTCTTCTGAGTGTGTTGGATGCTTGGTCCACCACCAAGGGTTAGAGGAAGGAACCACAGTGAGCCAAGGAGGACTAGGCATCCAAACACTGAAAAAATTGTAGTCAGCGTTGCCACAGAAACAGTGGATATGAGCAACAGAAAGGGTAAGCATTAACATGCTATTGCTTATTTTACCTGGGTCAATGAAGGTTAAACAATGTGGCAGCGTCTATGATTTTACCCAATAGAATGATGCTTTAATCCCAAGTGAACATTCATTCTTACAGAATGGCCAAGGTTGGGAGTTGATACGCTTTTAAACTCTCTATATTCCTTTTTGTTTCTTAGTAAACAGCCTCCTCAGTCTGGCGTTGAGCAGGAAACTGTAATTACAATAAATTTCCGTTTTTTTTTTTAATATTTTATTTGACAATCCTTGCATATAAACATTTTTTAAAAATTAAATAACCACCAGGGGACATGTGCAACCAGCAAATTGTTTGAGCCAAGTCTAAAGTTGGGTAGTGAATCAGGTCTGCTTTGTTGTGCAGATGTCTCAGGAATAACTGTGGAGGATGAAATATGGCTAGCATGACCTTTCAGCTGCAAGCTTATTTGTCAGGCCTCAAATAAGTTGAAAGGATCAAACTAAACGGTTTCCGTTGTCAGACTGGGAATTGTGTTGCCTGGGTCAGCGGAGGAGGGCCACATTGCAGATTCCATAACATCGCCAATTGTTGGTACATATTAGGCTGCCGGAGCATCTCCTGCAGTCAAAGACACAATTAAAATTCTAATTTATTAATGTATACAGGGAGCTAGCCCAGTCTGTCACTCACCGATTCAAATAACTGCCCATTCTTTTTTCTTTCTTCACTCACGGAGTCTTTGCAGCATACAAGACGACGAAGGCAAAGAGCGAAAAAAAAAAAAAAAAGCAGTCTTTTTGGAAATGGCTTTTTTGAGCTCCTGGGTAAAATGACAATGTTCTATTCAGGAAAAGGTAGTAGTGCATTAGCTGGAGAATGTAAAACCCAATGTATGATCAAATTGTGAACATACCGAGTGTCATTCATACCAGACGCTTTGTAATATTGCTTTCTCTGATCTCTAGATTGTCATTTTAAATCATTATTTGTCCCCTTTAAACATATGCACCTTTTCCCTTACATGTAATTGATTTTAGCAATGAATCAAGTACTTCAGAAAGGGAGTTAAAAAAAAAGGTGAATGAAACGTCATTGCATCTCATGAAAAGACTCATTTTTGCTTCTTTTTAAAAAAAAAAAAATTCTCCTTCAATCCTTTCCTTTTTTAATTTTAATCTTTGCCGATTGTCTGTTTGTATTAAAAGGAAAATTGATTCAGGATTGACCCACGGATGTTCTTATTTATTTTTTTTTCAAAAATTTGAGGTTGCCTAGATAAAAAAATACAAGCTTTAGATATCTGTGGATGACAATAATCAATGATACACACAAGGGTGTACTTAAAGGGCAGCTGCACGCTAATGTACTGAGCTGAGATTAGGTACTTTGAAGCGCCAGATCTGAGGGTGAGGAAAAAGCAGGTTTAGGTAGTTTTGTATTGATGCCAATCTCTTCTTTGGAGTTGCTTTTTAATTTGAACCTAAACCCAGAAAAATAACTTAGCCATTTACAGTTCTTACCTGTGTCCTATGCAGAACACTGGTAAGGAGACGAATCTCTGTGAAGAACTAAGCAGCCAATCCGTAACTCTTAAACCCAAAACATGTGGGAATAAACCCAAATGTGACAGTCAATCACAAAGTAAGAAGTCCAAAATAAAGTGAATTAGATCAACAAAGTCCAAAGGAAGAGCGTGACAATGAAGTGTCAATCTTCTATCATGCAAACGACCTTATGGGGCTTCAACAGTGGTGGATCCAATAGATGAAATAAGATGAGGTACTCTTACCAGATAGGGTGGACCCAGATGTCAGCGACACTGGGTCAAAAAAGCTTGGATGATCGAATCAGTGGCTCCCTCTGATGGAAATAGAAGTCATTTGGAAGGACATAGTGAGGAGAGGTTGCTAGATCTGGCTGCAGAGGAGCCCCCCCCTCTCTTCTTTTATATACATTCATTTCGAGGAGAGTCGCTGTGGCGTGTTTCTTTGGACACATTGTGCCTCTAGTCCTGCAGAGTTCCATGAGGTCATTTGGTGACATCCGTGGAGACCCCGGACTTATATTTCCATCAGAGGGAGCCACTGTATTGATCATCCAAGCTTTTTTGACCCAGTGTCGCTTTTTTGACCCATCCGGGTCCACCCTATCTGGTAAGAGTACCTCATCTTATTTCATCTATTGGATCCTCCACTGTTGAAGCCCCATAAGGTCGTTTGCACGATAGAAGATTGACACTTCATTGTCACACTCTTCCTTTGGAGTTTGTTGATTTAATTCACTTTATTTTGGACTTCTTACTTTGTGATTGACTGTCACATTTGGGTTTATTTCCACATGTTTTGGGTTTAATTTGTCACTTTTTTCCCTTGCACTGCACCACAGAGCATATATTATGTTAGCGCTACATTTCTCTACACTTTTCATTCAAATTTTGTCGCATTTTGTGTAGCAGCTGCCACATTTAGTTGTATATTTGCGCAGTATTATTCCACTTCCCAGTCCGTACCTCTGCCTATACATAGATCTTCCCCCAACAGATCTTTCCTGGAAATAGGGAGGAAGCCTGAACTGTCTAAGAGCCCTCTCACAAGGTCCATATCTGGCCCAATTAGCAGGGGATCCATGAATAGATGTCCTGCTGAATTGAAGAAGAACAAACAGATGGTAGATGACTTTTTTTGTGACTTCCGCTCCATGTAATTACTGGAGCTTTCTGGACCCATATTTGATCTATGGGCATTTCCTGGCATTAGTATTTTCTTGTACCTTGGTCCTACTGGGAAAAAACACTTTTATTACTTCTTTAGACATCATCACCAGGCTTAAAATGTTGCAGAGGCAAGCTGCCGGGGGCTTGTTTCCTATTGACATAGGCATGCCCCCAGAACTACATCTCTGAGGAACCTTTTCCCTAGATACAATGTGTGGCCAGGCTCTTGGAAGTGGAGGCAGCAGCTGTGATTTGCTGGGAAATAATTTAATGTCTGCATGTGGAGAGGCACAGACAGGAATGGGGACAGGCGGAGTTGCATAGTCCAGCAGGCAGGGCTGACAACGCCAGTTGGAATTTCAGATCGGCAATGGCACTGTGTTGTCAGTCCAAACAGGAAGTTAGGAGCAAAATGGAGTTCTGACAGATCAATGAGTCATTTTCTGTACTTGCAGCATTTATAAAGGCATAAAACATGGGATAATTGTGCATGTATTAGTGAAATATGCTGAATATCATTTTTTTTTAATTATTTTACCCAGATATACACTTTCAATCATACAACAATCAGAAACTCTGCTGTGACATCATCGCCTCTCACTCTTTGTAAAGAGTTGTGTAGAAAATGAACTAAAACAAAATATATATTTTTTAAATACTGTGCAAAAGTTTTAGGCAGGTGTGAGAAAATGCTGTACATTAAGAATGCTTTCAGAAATAGAAGAGTTAATAGCTAATTTTTATTAATTAACAAAATGGAAAGTAAATGAACAGAACAGAAATCCACATCAAATAAATATTTGGTGTGATCACGCTTTGCCTTCAAAACGGCATCAATTCTTCAATTCTAGGTACACTTGCACACAGTTTTTAAAGGAACTCAGCAGGTAGGTTGTTCCAAACACCTTGGAGAACCAAGCACAGATCTTCTGTGGATGTAGGCTGCCTCAAATCCTTCTGTTTCTTCATGTAATCCCAGACAGTCTCCATGATGTTGAGATCAGGGCTCTGTGGGGGCCAAACCTTCTTAATGTACTGTAATTAAGAACTGTTTTTAGCGTAAAGAAAAACAAGTGATGGTTTGGCCCCCCCAGAGCCCTAATCTCAACATCATGGAGGCTGTCTGGGATTACATGAAGAGACAGAAGGATTTGAGGCAGCCTACATCCACAGAAGAGCTATGGTTAGTTCTCCGAGATGTTTGGAACAACCTACCTACCGAGTTTCTTTAAAAACTGTGTGCAAGTTTACCTAGAAGAATTGATGCGCTTTTGAGTGCAAAAGGGTGGTCACACCAAATATTGATTTGGATTTTTCTTCTGTTTATTTACTTTCCATTTTATTAATTGATAAATATAAAAACTATTAACACTTCTATTTCTGAAAGCATTCTTCATTTACAGCATTGTTTTACACCTGCCTAAAACTTTTGCACAGTATATATAAATCAAATTGAAGAAAGAAGATTTAAAACATTAAAAACGTTTTGCAAAATAAAAACAAAGCATGTCTCTCTATCACTCACCTAGGTACGTAAATCAAATTTAAAAAGACACTGTAAAAACAATTTATAGGGGTCTTGAATTTTTTTCCAACTACAATTTTTTCTGTGCAGGTCTGTTCCTGCTCTGACCCTTCAATGAACTGGTCATGACCCATAAACTTAGATTCATTGTTCAGTCCTGGGGAGGCTGATGCGGTGAAACATCTTTTAAACGAAAAAAAATTAGAAAATGAGGAATTTTGTTTCTCCCCTTCGGCTTGTTTACACTATAACTCCCCCAGGAGCGAAATAGACAAAAAGCTCTGTAGAATGTTAAGAACAGCTTGTCATTTTTGGAAAGACAGACTGCAGTTTAAGAGTCAAGGTACAAGTATCTTCCCCCCAAAAAAATCTCAAGTTAAAAAATGTACAATGACTTCCTAACTTGTAAATAGCTTCCTCAGGAATATCCCACACTTCTCACTATCACTTTGTGAATGGGCAATAGCTCTTGGGGGTCTCAGAGCTCAATTCTGTTTGACAAAGCTAGATCATATTGTAGTTTTAAAACTTCTGTCTGAATATTTCGAAGTATCCTCAATTATGTCTTGTGTTACATGCACAGCTGCATTAAGTGTAGCTAGTTCCTAATATGTTATGCATTTGATCCTTAAAATGCATAAATCAGCTTATTGTTCCTACAGGGAGTGTCTCACCAAAAATTACATTTTTGTTGCAGGGGATGCCTGAAATCTGACTTGTATTTTAGGCAGACTTCTGGGCAAATCATACGATGGCGTCCCAGAATGGTCGCTCTTGCGTGTCCACGGGGGCACGTAGCGATCGCTGGCTGTGTTGCTAGGACACGGCGTGACCCCGATCTGTGGAAAAAGCCGCATCCGCGACTCTTTAACCATGTGATCGGCTGTGTCCAATCACAGCCGGTCACATGTAAACAAGGAAGTGCTGGTAATCAGCGCTCCTCGCCTCACGCTGACAGAGTGTGTGTCCCCCCCACGCAGGGGGACATCTAGGAATGTAATCAGGGCACTGATCATCAGTACACTGATTACAATATTGCAAAACAGTGTCACAAATCAGTGCCCACCAATGCCAGCTATCAGTGCCCACCAGTGGCTGCAATCAGTGCCCACAAGTGCCACCAATCAGTGCCCTTTAGCGATGCCAGTCAGTGCTGCCCATCAATGTCCATCACTGCTGTCAATCAATGCCCATCAGTAATGCCCATCAGTGCCACCCATCAATGCCCATCAGTACCGCCTATCCATGCCGCCTATCAGTGCCCACCAGTGCCGCCTATTAGTGCCCATCAGTGCCGCCTAACAGTGCCCATTAGTGCCTCCTCATCAGTGCCACCTAATCAGTGCCCGTAAGTGCCACCTCATCAGTGCCCACCAGTTCAGCCTATCAGTGCCCATCAGTACCACCTCATCAGTGCACATCAGCGAAGGCGAAAAATTACTTAGTTACAAAATTTACTGACAGAAAAAAAAGTAAAAAACATTTTTTTTTCAAAATTTTTGGTCTTTTTTTTTTTCCGTAAAAAATAAAAAACCCAGCAGTGATTAAATACCACCAAAAGAAAGCTCTATTTGTGTGAAGAAAATGATAAAAAAAATGTGTTTGGGTACAGTGTAGCATGACCGCGCAATTGTCATTCAAAGTATGACAGCACTGAAAGATGAAAAATGGCTTGGGCAGGAAGGGGGTGTAAGTGCCCGGTAGGCAAGTGGTTAATGATTTCAGTGTTTTATGATTTATATATAAGGAATCAATATCACACATTTGCTAAAGTTTGTTTACATATTTATTTTTCCATGGCTAATTTGCACATCATAACTTTTTTTTCTCAGCACACCAATTTTAGGTGCACTTAAAGGGACACACATTGCTAAAAACTACGTTAAAAAATAAGCAGCACCATAGCCATTTCTTTCATACTATTAATTGTTGACTCCACCATGGTGGTATTTTCAGTGGGGGCAGCAGCTTAACAACACCATCCTATCATGTTGTCCATAGAGCGGAATCATTTTCTTTTTTTGTTTGATACTTTTTTGCCCGGTCACATGATGCCCAGCTTCTCTTCATTTTCTTCCTGCTGCTGTAGTCCGCAGCTCCTCTGTGATTCGGAGAACAGTAGGTGGAGCTGTTCTCTGCGAGTCCAGGGTGGTTTCATGACACACCTTTAGGACAGCATCTGGGACCCAGGGACTGTCTCCTAGATGCTCTGGGCTCACAGGAAGTGAATTGAAGGAGGCTAAACATCATTCATGCTGTAGTGTAGGAGGACTGACAGCTGGGGCAGGAGAAAGATGAGGAGTGCAGTGCTGAAGCACAGGAAGGAGGAGTACTGCTATGTGACATTTTATTTAAGGTTTAAAGTGTATGTAAACCCAATGTCATCCTTTCTAAACTACTGCCATAGGGGTTATCTATAAGGATATAGATGCCTCCTGCATGTATCTTTACCTGTCAAATGTCTCCCCTCTGTCTGTTATGAGACCCGAAAAACTGCAGATTCTGTGGGAGGGTCTGTTGTCTGGAGCTCGGTGGGTGGAGTTGTGATGTCAGTAGACTCCCCGCCCACCTCTACACTCCCCTTGTCAATATGCATTTTCTCCTGTGTATTTCTAACACTGAACTTCTGCTATGATCTCTAACATCCAGTGAAAAGACAGGAAAGTAACCACATGACTTCAGCATGCCAAATCATGCTGAGGTGTGGAACAGCCAATCCTTGCAGAGCTGCTGAAGAAAGGAGTGGGGGTGGGAATTAAAAAATAATGCATGTCTTAGGCTAGTGCACGAGATGTAAATCACCTGTCACTCACAGTAAGGGGGAGGATTTGACAAAGTTTTTCTCTGTTTGTCAAGTTTTATCTCACTGAACAATAAAAGAGGATTGCTCAGAGATGGATTAACTCTTCGTGGCAAGACTGGGCTCAAATGATAGGAAATCTTATACTCTACATTATGACATCAAAAAAAAAAAAAAAAAATCTGGTTTACATCCACTTTAATATATTTTTATTATTTTCAAACAGGTAGTTACAAAAGCTGTTGTTTGAGTAAAACAGTAATTTAAGACATATTATTTAAAAGAGGGTGGAGGGAATCAGTTTTTTCATTTTGTGCTAATGTACACCCCACTAACTTTTGTTGGTAATTGGTGATCTAAGAACCCTGTTGGTGATGGAAGAGAGAAATTCCCAAACACCCCAACTGTAGGTCCCTTGCTTCCTCTGACAAGCAAAGAGACAGATGTATAACTGTATAACAATGTCAGTATTAGGTTCCTTACATCCACCGGTCAGATTCAAACTTGCCTTGGAAGTTTGATCGGGATTTCTGATACTGGAAACACAGGAAGAGGACGTTAGGAAGCAGAGACTTATGGGAATTAAAACTGTCAGAGACTGCAGTCATACTAGAGGAGATGATAAGGGACTGCAGACATTCTACTAGAGTGGCTAGAGTCTGGGGACATTCCACCGGAGACAGCCAGGGGCAAGAGATTAATGTCCTTTTACAAATTTACTGGTGCCACGTTTCATATTTCTCGTACCAATATCCAAAAATAAAAATATATATAAGAAAAGGAAAGGTGATGGACAGAAAATAAAAGGTTGGGTGGTAGGAAATAAGACAAACAGTGTAACTAACATAAGCTAATGTAATTAATCTTTGTCTTTTGCTGGCCCTAAATGAGAGCCTAGCACAGGAAAACTATGACTGAAGCCTATGTGGGCCGAGGGCTGCACAATTAGTACCAAAGCGCCATAGGTTAGACACCAGCAACCACAATTGTTTCTAGCAGGGTCGGTACCCAGTGCATCTAACATATTATAGCTAGAGCCCAACTTTTTGAGTGTTTTATTTTTGTTCTTCGCTGAATCGCATGTTGGCTGGTTCCTTCAAATTGCTGTCTGACTGGTAGATTGGATTGACCTGCTCTTGAATTCTGTATTGATTTGTACACCCTTGCTTTAGACACATTGCAAGTTTCTCTATTCCCCATTTTAATGTCATTTTTAGAAAAAAAATCCTGAAAGGCCTCCGCTTTGGGTTACCGCGCCAAATGTCACACTTTTTAAGTAGCAACATAATATCCACTCTCGGGGTGTCACATCTTTTCTGTTCCCTTCATTTAGATGGATTACACTTTTTGTTTCTCTCCCTCTCCTTTTCTTTCAGCTCTTGGAAAAAAAAAAGGTATCAAAGGATACTTTCAAGGCCAAACGCCTGTTGTAGATAATAGATCATAGATAATGTTATGATTACCAGCGAATAAAATTAAAACAAAAGAAGCAGACTTGACTGGTCAAATACGTGTAAATTGATAGCAAACTGACACATGTAATTAACAGTCCTCCTGCTATTCTACCTAGTGCTTTACACCTACGGTGTTCAGAGAGAAAGTGACTCCCACCTCGCTAATTACCATTATCACTGGAATGGTAGGGCTTGAGTCATTAGTTCCATGTGCATTTAATTAGAGGAAGGCTGAAATTGGATTTAACTTATTAGTTTTTCATGGATCACTTTCTTGTCATCACTTCAAATTGGATTGCAGCCCCAGGTAACTAATTATGAGAGCCACAGGATCAGAAGTGAAAAAAAGCCTTAATGAGAAATATCGCTGCCGGACCCTTGCTGATAGTCCACTTGTGTTGTGGGAGGAAGGAGCACAGAGTTTTGTACTGTTGCAGATTAGGGGAAGCTGGGCAATCTCTGTTACTGAGAATCATGCGAGTCCGTCAACTCCTAGAGTGACTTATATTGTGCACTACTGGGCTGGAGATGTTGTCACAACGGGGTCCCTCAATCAGCTGTTTAATACTTAGATTATGATTGTAATGGCAGTAGATTGGCTTCGGTTATGGCGCCACCGTTTTCCATACTAACTATAGCGTTAATTAAAGGAGAATGTGCTTATCTTTTTTGTAAGTGCGCTGATTGAGAATTTATCGAATAAGGTACCAACAAAGTCAGGCATCCATATTGTGGAAATCAAGCTGCATCTCATTTACCAAAGGATTTGGGAGAGTCGTCGTATTGGGAAGCCATCGGCCTGCAATCCTGGACAAGATGACTTCAGAAGTAACCCAGATAACTGAGATAGGTTTATCATGGTATTTGTGGTCATTTTTCACCTAAATCCTTTAACTGGGCATCGGCTCCAACACCAGTTATTTCAGGGTCCTCTGTGACCAAGGATTGAGGGATCACTGG